>NC_142604.1:36479249-36639392 GCF_041222555.1 Hakea prostrata | reverse complement strand
ACCTATGGAGCTTATGGTGTCCCTCCCACTGTCACTTATCAAAGTCAGCCACTGGGACCTTATTAGTATGGACCTTATCCTTCTCCTGACAACCAAGGTGCTCTTTTATTTGTTGAGCGGATCTTCCACACTATTCCATAGCCACAAGGCCCACCATCACCAGTTCCTTGTTTGGAGATTCACAACTTCCCACCATTAGGAAATCTTATGCATGTAGATGAGGCCACGTACAAAGATGCAGTTGTTGACTATGTCCAAAACTATATGGGGCGAACATCATGGGAGTTGTATTGTCATTTGTATGGGGTGCAGACGGAAGAGGGAGACATTGAATAGAATAGACTTGTAATTTGTAACATTCTCGCTTCTTCTCTTATGTACTATATACTTGGAAAGTTGGATGTTACATTTTCAGTGGTTTTTTAGTAAACTAGTAGTTCTATAGTGTTTATTATGCTTGAAATAGGTAGTATGCAATCCAAATTAATTTGAGTGCATATGAGGCCCGAAATTGAGGTTCCAAGAGTCAAATAAAAAATGTCCATTTTCGGTCAAAATTTCGACCGAAACCTGGAAATGTTGACCTTTTGCAAGGTCAAATTTCCATTTCGACCAAAATTTTTTCCTTGATTAGGAGCAGGTACTTGTATACAACAATGAACATATTTGTTCAGATTAATGTAACAGCTTTCATATTCTACACATCTGAGGAAGAATATCTCTCTCTTTATAAACGAGGTTTCCCAGGCAAACTTGCAATGCCTAATATTTAATTCCTTGTTTCAATTCTCATGAATAAATATTATTAAGTTAACTTTTAGTTCTTAAACTTCTATCTGTTTGTTGAATGCATTCAAGTTTTTGTATAGTCCCCACATATAGTTGCAGCAATATACATGTTAGAGTGGAGGGGCATTACTAGGAAACTAGGAGCTAAATCTCGAGATAGCTTCCAGAGAGTTTGGTGAGTCCACATAGGACTCCTTTCATGGTGTTTTATTTCAATTGTAATTCCTGTATTATTTTTTTTCCCCTATAAATAAATAAGTAGTTTATTGGATTTCCTCACAATGCAAGTGACGTCTCCCACATCTCTTACTCAATTCCTCCTGTTCTTTCTCTAGTTCTCTCATATTTTTATTCCTCTGTTAATTGATACTACATATATAACAAAACCAAGCACTTCAAAACTTCAATTAACCATAATCAGAAAATTAGTGGAAGCAATCATGTATGGGGGAAAAGGACTAGTTCATAACAGTATAGACTAGTTGATAAAACTATAAAACATGTACTATTCATAAGAATTGAGTACAATATAGATTACAAACAAGGCAGCAGTTCACCAAACCTTGCTTATGATGATATCTGACAGCTCTCCACCAACTTTAAGGTCGGTCTGCTCTCCAAAATGCCTGAAGTCCATGATTACTGGTTTAGGACATGGTAATAATAAAAGAATCCACCCAAAAAAATAATAATAATAATAAAAGGAAAAAAAAGAAACAGCAGAAGGATGAAAATGCGACAGTTTTATTAAAAAGGTTACCCGAAAACCAAAAGAAGATAATAATGAACTCTCACAAAGTAAAATAAAAAAGGAAGTTCTCTGTTTCGCTTAAAATTGACTACAGCCCTAAGCAATCAACGACCAGTTCTGTCAGAAAACAACAATCCAGTTGACAGTCCTCATCCTCAGTACAGCATTTTACCGAGGAAAGGAATGGTATATTCAACTTGTATATATTTTCATGCTAGTCTTCTTCTGAACACTGAAAAGTTATTACATAAAACATTAACAATGCAACAAAGTTCAGTATGACACTTGGCAAGATTACAAACTATACTTACTTACAGGTAGAGGTGGTATGAGATATGCTGGGCTGGAGTCATGTTTTTCTTACATTGAAGGGGTTTAGGGGATTTTGTCATTAAATCCTTGCCATTCCCCTTAATCTACGGCAGTGTAAGACAAGTAAAATGGGTAGAAAGATACCCATTGCCAGCCTTACGTAATAAGGAATAACAAACAATCTAGGGTATTGCCAGCCCCAGAGAAGATAAGATTGATCAGAACAAATAAAGCAAAATTCTCACAGGTTCATCGACCAAGCAATCTCAGATCCGCTTCTCCAGACGAGGCAATAATCCAAAAGCAACAGGCTACAGCAAAAATCTTGGGCTCCACAGAATCTTCAGATAATATACCAGCAAGACCAATATAGGGGCAGTGACACAGTTCATGTGAACAGTGTTCTGGCCTCTTTTGGCCCTTCTAGAAGACCTGCTAGGCTGTCTTAACTTGATCCAGATGTATTAGTCAGGCCTAGGCTAAGAAGTTACATTACAGTTCTGTATAAATTATATAGCAATTTCTCGACATAGAGCCAATCCTAACGTAGAGTCCTGATAAAAGAAACCAAGACAATCAGCATATGTGGCACACAACTTATTGAGATATATCACCAGCCTCTTCAGCTTGAAAATAGGGACCATTCTTCAGTTGGCAACAGTGATATCCAAGACCAGATGGAGATGGGTATTCACCCAGATAGAATAGATTTATTTCTTGAGATGGTAACCGTTGATATCACATATATACACAGAACTTGTCCAGATTAACAGGATTCCTTTAGAGTATCCAGAACAGATATGACTTTGAAAAGACCCACATCCAACTAAACAAGAGACACTTTGTAAAGTAAACACATTACAAAGAGCACACCCAGTGCACAAGGCTCCCATCACTGCAAACTATGGTGGGGCCATAAAGTATGTGATCCTACCATTCTCTCACAGGAAGCTATTTCCAGACGACAAACCCGTGACCCATGATCACTGGTCAAAATATAGCCAACACCTCACAGATACCCAGACATCTGAAGTATCAGATATACTAATTCAGGATTTGAGTGGAACTAACAATGTTAACAACATAGTGAGACCCACCAGAGCAGCCTCACACAAGTCAGAGCACGTGTACATGCACATATCCAAGTATGCACAGGGGCTGTCTGAGCATCATGCAACTGGGCACCAGTTTCGCAGCAACCATCAAAGAATTAAGCACACACTTGTTCGCTACAACCACTAAAGATAAAGCTTTAAAACCCATCCTAGCCATTCCACCTCATAAATAGCAAATGACTTAATCTTCCACAACAGAAAACGTAAGGAAAACATAGATAAGTGGATCCCATAAATCAGGCAACTTAATTCTTACAGAAAACAGAAAGTCCTCAGTCAGGCAATATAGTTAACCTTAATGAATTACTGATAATAACTATGATAATAGACAGACCTCATATGGCGTCTACTTGGTTTGGGACACATGACCCCTTCATTCTTACTCAAACATTTCTCCACCATGACAGCTGTTCTTAGTTTCTCCAATTCCCTCATCTGTTCCACCAGATTTTTCTCATACGCTCTTGACCCCACTGAATAACAAGATAATATCAGCATCACCAGAACAGCTAACAAAAGAAAGATATTCTAGAATTGATTAGTCTCTCCAAGACACTTCAGAAACAATAAGAAATAATCAAACTTAAATAATAAAAACCTTCTGTTATGTCCATCAAACTCCTTGAGTCCTTCATTGTCACTAGCAATCTAGAAAGAGAGATTGTGATATGGTAAAGCCTCTGATGCACGCCACCGCACAAAAAAGACTAAGACACAAAACCAAAGAAGAAATCACAATAAACAAGATAAAAGAGAAACTAAAAAAAAATCTGAACTGAAGCTAAAGCATAAGGAACTAGCAACATTCTGATCACCCCAGAAAAAACTGTAACTTGTTACTATTTCCCTGTTGTACCTTCATTCTAAGGTATCGAAGACTTAATTTGTGCCTCACCATTTGGTCCATATTTTCAATTCCTTTTCCTTGTTTAAGGTTACTTGTTGCCTCTAATTTTCTCACTAATTTGGCTTGCATCCTGCTTTTGGGCTCAAACTGAAGCAACATTCTAATCTCCCAGAATATTTTTAAGCTATTAATATTTGTCTCGTAATACCTTCATCATAAGGAATAGAAAACTTCACCATTTGTTCCTTGTTTTTTCTTCTCCTTTTCCATTTTTAATGCTACTTGTTGCCTCTTAGTTTCTCGCTAATTTGGCTCGAACTAATTATTTAATTCACCAAAAGAAGAAGAAGAAAAAAAAGAGTAATAGCCTGAATCAATTTCTACAAATCACAAGTCTAAGTCAAAAATCACTATTATTTATGCACTCATGAAATATGTAATAAATTCAACTTCTATGATTACTCGATGCCTCAACTGAACCGATCAACCCCCCGAAAAGATTATCAATATCAAAATTGCACCAACTCGAGCTCAAAATTCGTCGCAGTTCCAGATAAACGTCTTAACAAGGAAACGAAGCCAAATCAAGTCCCAGAATAAAAAGTGAGTACGAACGAATTGAATACCGAAAAGTAACAAGAACCACATTAAACAGAAAAAAAAATCATTCAAGAGAGAGAATGAAAACAATGCAGTTAACATACCTTTACTTTCGGAAAATGTAGATACGACTATACGAGTAGACACCACACAATGTTACGTCGAGAAAAGAAGACTCAGATCTAGAACCACTCAACAAGCATCAATGTACCCAAAACCGAAGGAATTCAGAGCAAATATTGCCCGCTCTGCAACTAAATCAAAATCTAACGCAAGAGAACTTCAAATTCCTACAAATTTGCAGCTTTAGAACTCTATCAAACATCAAATTTGGCAACGATGAAACCCTAAACCTTCTAAAAAGCAAAGAGGAAAGAGAAGAACAAGCGAGAGAAGGATAAACGAAATTCGTTTTTCTTCTTCTCTTGCTCTCCCCACTGCCTCGCTCCGCAGTAGGAAAGAGAGAATGCTGCGGAAGCATTTATATGTCTCGAAAACATAAAATCTTTATGTCCAAAAAAAGGGAAAAAAAACGTAAAATCTTATTTTAGATGGTAGCGTTCTGTCATGCGAACGTCACTTAAACCGTGCTTTTAGTATCTTGACGCGAATGTTTACCCCCAAAAAATATTTTTAATTATCTTGATGCGAATTATGAAACCTTGATTATAATCCAACGGCTAAAATTATCTGTTTCACATTGATCATATGCTGGTTCTACATTGACAAAACCAATCCCATGTGGATGGATAAGATTGATATCCACGCACTTTCCCAAGTAGCATTATTATATGAACCTTTATCGGTGGTTCAGTTGTAAAGAAGCAACACCTCCAATTAGGGGTTAGTTCAAATTCCATAAACTACTGGCTTATATTTAAACTTTTATATATAATAGTTACCTTCTTGAGGATGTATCAAAGTGCTTGTAAGTTGTCTTTGGCAAACCTCAATTATTCAAAAATAAAAAAATTATTATATATGAATCCCTTTCCTGAAATTCCTCTACCACAACATTGCCTCAAACGCTCATCACCATTTAGTCACGAGAAGTTCACCTTGTCAGCATTCAATGGTGGATCTCCCTGTTGAATGTCTAGTAAAGGAATGTAAATTAACTTTTGTATAAATTATGATAGCTTGATGAGGCAAGGATTGGTGGATGTGGCTTTCTTGGAAGAAACTACGGAGGTGATGTCCAGTTCATGATTGTTGATGCTATTGATGATAGGGTGTCTAAAAACCTATTGGCCTAAACGGCCTAAGCCCAGCCCAATTCTAGCCCCATATTTTCAACTCAAAGGGTAGGCTTGGTTACAAATTAATAAGCCTTAATAGGGTTGGATCGGGTTCAAGTTTAGCACTTGAACTAACTAGGCCCAGCCTAGCGCGACCCTATTTTAGTTTAATTTAATTAAAATTATATTTAAACTCTTTTAAATAATCGAGCATCTTACTAACCTAAATATTTAAAGATATTCATATAAATACCATATTTCTACGTCAACAATATCATATGTTCCTCTTTTTTCCTCCTTTTCTTTATGATACAGGAAAATCATGACCGAACCGGGCCCATCCTCAGTTCAATCCTTAACTCCGGTCGAGAACGGCCCGACCATGACGGGGTTCGAATGAACTAGATTAAACGATAGTGTGATAAGGAAGGAACCTCGCACATCTAGAAGGCAGGCACAAACCCATGAAAATTCGGGATGGATAACGAATCAATAAGCGGTTGTTATCGCTTATGGAAGTTGGCGATCGTGTAGGACATGGTAATTGCCATGCACCTAGGGTAAGAGATCGTGTGAATAAGGGAAGTCATCCACTACTCCGCAAAGGAAGCTTAACTGTAAAGATCTGACGGCCACCAAGATAAGGCACGAACGAATCTAACGGTCGAGATTGGAAGGTAAAAACTATATAAACCCTAACCTACGTACAAAGAAGGTAACTGAATCTTATTCCCAATAATAGTATTCAAATTTCTACTCTGGCAACTAGCCGAGCTTTGTGATCAATTCCTTAAATGACTTAGCCTTCGGAGGTGGCCTCCCGACCCCCACGGTCGGGGCATGTCTAACCTTGTTTTGTAGGTCATTCATCAGTGATCTAAGGGTTGAGCAAATTTTGGACGCATCACTTTATTACTCTTTATTAGGGGTGTCAATGGTGCGGTTTGGAGCGATTTCAGGTTGACAATGGCGCGGTTTGGACTTAAACAGTTTTGGGCTGACAAACACCCAACCCAAACACGGCCCATTAGGAAAATAATGATTTTGGGCTGATTTTATTTTGGTGCGATTTGGATTCGGGTTAAAAACAGTTTGGGACTTTTGAGTTAATGGTTTTGACTAAATTAAAAGTCAACATTCAAATTTAATTTTCTTGGGAAACAAGATCCCAGGTTTGGTTTGCAGCAAGGGTGTAAGTGTAACACTGGCTGTTCTCTTCCGCCTCCGGCGTGATTTCTGAAACCGACTCCGCCTCCGGCGTGCTTTTCTCCTCCTTTGTGGAGTGTCTCTTCCGCCTCTGGCGTGCTTTCTCTCAACCACCCTTTTCTATTCCATAGCTTCTACATCTATCCTGCAGTAGTTACAGAATGGCTGGTACTTCAACTCAACCTTTTTCACATCCACCAAACCCACCTGACGGCTTCTACGTCGACGATGAATCGGAAGATCAAGTTCTTTTCACTCTAGTAACCACACTCGTTGGAAAAATCTATGAGATAAAGCGTTACCGCACTTAGGCTGTCACCGACGGATTAGTGTGCGGATGGAACACCAAAGGCAAAGTTCAGGTAATTCCAAAAACTAAAAATCTATATATCTTCCACTTTGAACAAGAGATGGACGTTAAAAACGTCCTTGCAGAGGGTCCTTGGTCCATCGGTGGTAACTTGATTGTTCTAGAACGATGGAAGGATACTCAGGACTGGTCGTTCGACACGATTGAAGTTTGGATTCAACTCCATGGTATTCCGTTTGAACTTATGCAGCTTAAGATCGGTTTGCAAATGGCATTAAAGTTGGGAAAACCTAGTCGAGGAATGAAAGTTCAAGGCGTCCAGTTTGGAGAATCGGTAAACTACCTGAGAGTCCGGACAGCAATCCATTATTTGTCACAAATACGCACTTCTATTCCTATGATCAGACGTAGTGGTGAACAGCATAGGGTGGTTCTCAAGTATGAACGTCTTCCTACGTTCTGTAGTTTTTGCGGTCACCTGGGTCATGAAGAGTCCCGTTGCTCTGCTCTTTTCCACGCTAAGGAACGTCATCAATCGGAACATGGTTGCCTGTCGAATGTTATATGTGATGAATTTCAACGCTGCCATTTCGACTCTAGTGTGCGAGGCATACCGCCAACCAATCGTCTGATTGAGCAAGCTACTCATCTAATGGCTACTGGGGTCATCGGTGCCAGAGAAGATACCCATACAGCCAGCATTGCCAATTTGCAACGACCATCTGCAACTCTGCCCAAACATCAAAACTTGTCTCTGCAGGTTAGTACACCCACACCCCCTTTGCAGTCTGTAGCTTATCATGGCAGTACTGTCACTGTTCCTATGTCAGATGCAGTCCCCTCCACTGCTTTAATCCCCCAAATTCCAATCACTGGATCGGACTCCACCCCCCAACATTCCATAACCCTACATTCCATCTCACCGTTACTTCTGGACCATCAAATTCTGCAACCACAGTGCTTGTTCCCTCAGATCAGAACGGAAACTATTATCCAGCTGCTCAACCAACGTACCGGTTTGCTCAAAATCTGCTCAATTCAACAAACCCTCCCTCTTTTCAACCGCACACAACACACAGCTCCGTGGACCCCACCCTAATATCCATCCAACACCATCTTACTCAGCGTCCTGACCTAACTCAAGCACTACTACCCTTACTCGCCCAGCTTACAGGAGTCTCCATCTCAGCACCCCCATCTCCCACTTTCATTCAGGCCCTACCCATTCAACATTACTACACACAAAGTCAACCAACTCTTTCACCCCCTGAGACTCTTCATTCTCTCAACCCACTTAACACATCCTCACCTACAACTCCACAATACCACTCCCAAACACTTCCCACAGCTGATCACCCCACCCAGATACCATCCGCTCCTATCAACCCCATCACTTCCCCACCTCCATCCCCTAAACCTTGCAAACCTAAACCACCACCTCGAAAACAACCACGAGCTAAACGGCAATGGGCAACCCCTAATGTTGTTCCTAATACATCCAACCCTTCCCAATCAAATAATCCAAACCATTTTTTAACCCTGGGCACCGTGGAGGACGACATGGACATCCTCCATGGGCTGCCCTCCGCATCCTAAGTTGGAATGTTCAAGGGTTGAGCTCACCCTCCACAAGCAGAGCTCTGAAACACTTCATGAAGTCTGATGACCCAGACATTTTGTATCTCATGGAAACACGTACTAAGGCATCAAAGATGACTAAATGGCAACAAATTATGCGTATGCAAGGCAGCTTTCATGTTGATCCTGTGGGGAAAAGTGGTGGTCTGTCAATATTTTGGAAACCTCATATCCATATAGATATCTTAGAAGCTACCAATAGATTTCTTGACACCAAAATCAAAGTGCTAAAAGAAGAGCCCTATTTTCTCACCTTTGTATATGGTGATCCGATCAACAGTAAAAGAAATTTAGTATGGCAAAAATTGGGTCATATTGGTGACGGAAGAGCTGAGCCATGGGGACTAATTGGAGATTTTAATTCTCACTTATTGTGGAAAGAAAAAAAAAGAGGTAAGGTGGATTTATCACAAGACTGCCTGGGATTTCAGAACTGGATTAATGGGGCAGGTCTTATCGATCTAGGCTGCAATGGGACCATCTACACATGGACCAACAAAAGTAAAGGGGCTGCAAATGTAAAAGTTCGTCTGGATAGAGCTTTGGCAAACAGTGAATGGTCCTTCATATACCCGGAAACAGCAGTTTTCAGCAGATTATTTCTCGGATCAGACCATTGTCCCATACTTCTTGACACGATAGGAGGAAAGTGTAGAGGTAGACGCCCGTTCAGATTTGAAAGTGTTTGGTTTAGGCATCCAGAGGGTAAGGGTGTGGCTATATAGGCATGGCAACGGGCTTGTAATGGTAATCCAACTTCTAAACTACTCACAAGAATGGAAAATTGCCAAGAGACGTTGAAAATATGGAATAGAGAAACGTTCGGCCACATTCAAACTAAGATAAAGAAGCTCAAAACCCGTCTTGAACAAATCCAAATTGCAGCTGATGGGTCTTACTCTATGGATGAAGTCCAGCAGTTATCTGAATTATTAGAGGAAGAACTGAAAAGGGAAGAAGAATTATGGTTGCAGAAATCAAGAACTAATTGGCTTCAAGGAGGGGATGCTAACACTTCTTATTTTCATGCAAGTACTCTACAGCGCAGACAATCAAACAGAATTTTGAAATTGAAAGACAAAGAAGGGAATTGGACCACTTCAACTAAGGGTATTGAATCTATCTTGGTTGACCACTTCACAACAGCTTTCACCACAGAACCAATTGATCCGATGGCTTTACATGAAGTACTCCAAACAATCCAACCAGCAAGTCACGATGAAATGAATGACAAGCTGCTTACGGTCCCTTCTACAGAGGAGATCAAATTGGCACTTTTCTCAATGGGTCCCCTCAAAGCTCCTGGCCCTGACGGTTTGCCTCCTCTATTCTTTCAAACACTTTGGGATTCTGTTCATGTTGATCTCATAGCTTTCATTTCAGATTTTTTTCTTACGGGTATTATGAATGCAGAATTAAATACTTCTTATATCTATTTTTTACCCAAGAATGATTGTCTCGAAGCTGCTGAGCAATATAGGCCTATTAGTTTAGGTAATGTTGCAGTTAAGCTCCTCTCCAAGATATTTGTTGCCAGATTGCAACCACTATTGGATCAACTCATCTCTCCATTCCAATCAGCATTCATTCCTACTCGGCTTATCTCTAATAATGTCTTCTTGGCACACGAAGTCTTCCACTACATTAAGAAGAAAAAAAAAGGCAAGAAGAAGTTCGTGGCAATGAAATTAGATATGAAGAAAGCTTACGATCGAGTCGAGTGGAAATATCTTAAAGCTATGCTCTTGCAAATGGGCTTCTCACCAAGATGGGTAACACTTATTATGAGTTGTGTCACTTCAGTCTCCTACAAACTTCTCATCAATGGCCACATCACACAACAAATTCTTCCCACCAGAGGCATCAGGCAAGGAGATCCCCTCTCACCAGCCTTATTTATTTTGTGTGCACAAGGGCTTAGCACTATCATTCAAACGGCAGAGGAAGCTCAATTGCTAAAGGGTATAAAGGTGAAGTCAAGGGCTCCTACCTTAGCTCAACTGCTTACTCTTTTCTGAAGTAAAGCTAGATGCTGTGTGTAATTTGAAGGCATGCTTAGACTTATATTGCAAAGCCAGTGGGCAGGCCATCAATCTTATGAAGTCTTCCTTGTTCTTCAGTCCCAACACACACGTGAAATTCAGGAGATGGTTTTCAAGAGTATTAAAAATCTCATACTCAACAAGACCCACGAGATACTTGGGTTTACCCACTGAAATAGGGACATCGAAAAAACAAACTTTTAAAGAGGTGATGGATAGAGTGATCCGCCGATTGGAAGCATGGAAAGTGAAGTTACTCTCTCATGCAGGGAAAGATGTTCTTCTTAGGTCAGTTATCTTTTCCCTACCCCAATATGCATGTTCTCACTTCAAACTTCCCAAACTTTATCATAACCAGATTAAGAAAGTCTCAGCTAATTTCTTCTGGGGAGAACTGGGTGATAAATCAAAAACTCATTGGGTTTCATGGGACCGGATTTGTCGGCCGAAACATGAAGGAGGATTGGGTTTCAAAGATACATTCATTCAAAATCAAACACTTCTTACAAAGGTGGCACATCGGTTATGGAAGAATCCTAACTCCCTATGGGCTAGCTTTTACAAAGCCATCTATTTCCCAAGTCACTCTTTCTTAGAAGCAATGGTGAAACCTCAAGACTCATGGGCATGGAAAAGTATTATGGAAGGCCAACAAATCCTAAAACGTCACCTCATCTGGAGAGTAGAGACAGGCCAAGAAATAGATGTCTAGAATGATAAATGGATTCCTACAACACATGACTACAAAGTGGAATTTTCAAAACCACCACACTGTCTCATTAATTCTGTTGCAGAGCTAATTGATGATGAGTCTAGACGATGGAAAGAAGACTTGTTGCACCAGTATTTCCAATTATCTGATAGAGAAGCCATCAACAAAATTAAACTATCACTGTTTCCTTCCTCAGATTATATATACTGGATAAGAGCCTATGATGGTAGATGCTCGGTTAAAACAGTCTATTTGGTGTTATGCAAAGAGCAGGACGAAAAGAGAAGGAATCGGCCCTCATCTTCAAATACTCACAGCAGCTCTACAATTCCAATGATAGTTTGGAAAGGCATATGGAAAGCCCAAGCAACACCTAAAGTTAAATATTTCTCTTGGAGAGTTTTGGCAGGAGGACTGGCGACTGGTGAGGCTATGCGTAAAAGATCTTTCAAGGTGGATCCTATATGTAGTCGATGTGGTGATGGCGAGGAAACTATAGCTCATATTCTCTTTCACTGCAACTTTGCTCGAGCTGCATGGTTAGCACACTCCCTGGGTTATAGAAATCCAAGTGTTACTCTAGTTGAAGTAAGGCATTGGTTTGAACATCTTCTTATAACTACAGCCCAGGCAAAGGCCCAACACAGAGAGATGATTACCAAGGCCTTATATATGTGCTGGGCTTTATGGACAGCCCGTAATGCTTTGCTATTCAAACAACAACTGTGGCAGCCCATTGAAGTTGCAACCCATGCAATGGGTAAGGCACAAGAGTACCTTGATTCAAAACAAGCCACAACTCTCTTGAACAACAGGAGGCACTTGAATATATTAGAATACAAACAATCTTGGTCTTGCCCAGCTCAAGGCTACTTCAAATTAAATTCAGATGCTTCATATATTGAAAGTACAGGAAGAGTTGGTTTGGGCTTTCTACTTCGGGACACATTGGGCCATCCTATTTTCGCAGTCTCTGAACTGGAACAGGCATCATCAGCTTTGATGAGTGAAGCCTTGGCCATTCATTCCGGATTACTCTACACACTTGCAGAAGGAATCGACCAAGTCATAGTAGAATCAGATTGTCAAGTGGTGATTAATTTGCTCACGAATGAGTCATTAATTCCACCCCCATGAAATTAGGCCCATCCTCTCTGATATCTTACACCTTAGATCTACTATGGAGGAATGTTCCTTCTGTCATATCCCTAGGTTGGTTAACTATGCTGCTGACCACTTAGCAAGGAGGGCTTTGTTGGTTTCGACTACGACTCAATGGCCTGTATCCACTCCTTGGTTGCAGAATTTATGTAACTCTGTAACTTCGGCTCAGTCTCAATAAAATGGACTTCATTACCAAAAAAAAAAAAACTCCAAGTCATGGTTTCTCAAGCACTATAGAATTTGGAATATGTAATATATTCTTCAGCCTTCAATGTGTTCTTCCTCTCCCAACACCACCCACTGCCGCTCAAGTAACAAAACAATTTCTACCAAAAAAAAAAAAAGAGTAAAACAAAACAAGAGATTTAAATCTAAACTCTATTGACGAACAAATATACTCTTTGTAATCTCAATGATTTCTGGACAAATAGTATCTTTTAGTACAAGAGGAAATAGAATGACACATAAACCATAGAATTGACACATCTGATAGAATGTAGATGCCTCCTAGGTATCTATGATTTTATCATTTAAGAAGCAATCATTGGAACCTTTAGATCAACAATGAATAAACACTTAATATTGCATTTGTAATCAACTGTGAAGAAACACTGGCAAAATATTCTTTTCTTTTCTTATTATAGTACTATGCAACTAGAAGACATGATCAAATTTGGATTGTAGCTCTAAAGTTATAAGAGGAGGAAGCCATTACCCACAACCCACTTTCACAACTAAATGATGGAATAGATTTAGAAAAAAACTGGTGCTCAAGTATACCAAGAACTAATAAAAATGTTTTAATATATATGTGCAGGGGTACCTCACCAGTAGTTAGGGATTGGAGCATGGAGCATCGGGATATATAGAAATGGACATATACAGTCCATTGATTTTGGAAGTATGCAGACAACAGACATCTTAGAGGCAATACTTTTTTGGGATTCAAGCTGGAATAGATATAGCAACAGCTCAGGAGTTTGAAATAGGAGAAATATGGAGTAATTTACAAGAGCTACCAAATCTTCTACCAAAACCAAAATTTGGGACATGGCCTCTAAATCACATAACTATGTTAATGAAGGTTGCTAAGGTAACCCAATCCGTAATATTTTATGTTTTTTCCATCCCCAATGCTCCAATCTTTTTTTGAACAAGCAGATATATCCTTCTCCACGACAAGGGAAGAAGGTAACAATATCTATGGTTGTAAGTGTTTCTAATTTTATGAATATTTTCTATTATCAAAAAAAAAAAAAAAAATTACAGTATGTGATACTAACTTTATATTGTGAAAGTAGAGATCTCGCTCCTCAAGCATTGAAGCTGAAAGTCTCCAATCAAAAGGAACAACAAGGATTGCATTCGCCTCAATGCCAAATTATATACACCATTTTACATTTTACCCATTCTAACAGGCTTAATGGGCTATAGTTCGTTTCAGGCTAGTTTAAGGTTTAAAGTATCTCACGATACCATATGATACTAGCCAATACGTATCCATATTTGACCCAACCCATACGATACATCTCGATACGTCTCTCCATTGAATTACACTAAAATACATTAGCCAAAGCGATACAATACTCGATACAGGACGATACGTCTCTTAAAATCACCTAACTAATACGATACTCGATACCGATACTTTAAACCTTGGATTGGTTCGGGCCAATCAGTTGGGGCTTGTAGGCCAGACATGGGCTGGCCCGACCAGCCCGAAACTATTTCGACTAGCACTCCTCATCCCAATCACAGCCGGTTAAAGTTTGGTTTGGGTTATAATGGACTGATTCGGTCCATTTCAACGATCCAAGTTGCAAATTGACACCCCTACTCTTTATCAAGATAAGGTGTTACCAACAATCCGCTTTTGTTTCTATTGATAACTTTAGATACATAATTATAGCCCTTAATATATTGGGCTAATATGAAAATTTCTAAAATGAACTTGATTATGAATTGTTTTTGCAAGTTTCATTATTAAGTATTATTTTGCCTTAGAAAAAGTTTTCTTCTGCAATATAAGTACAAGTGGTTTGATCTAATTAGACTAGCCATGCCTTTAACTTAATTTTAGACGTGAAGGAACAACAATAATTTCATAAAGAGCAAGGTCTAATTAGTAATTTAGCTATAGTATAAGAGAGCAATAATAATTATCCATAAACCAACTTATTTTGTAATTAATTTTCTTATTTAGGGGGTTCTAAATATTTTTTTTCAAAAAGTAATTATCTAGAATACCTATTTTGGCATAGCTCCATGCACACATAATATTCTCATCCTATTTTTATTTGGACAAAAGAAAATTGAAAGTTTTATTTAATAGACCAACACATCTTAGTGAAGAGATTGTGGGTTTAACTCTTGTTGATGACATATTTAGTATCCTTATCCCATATAAGTAAAGAGAGCCCTCGTACACCCCTCCTCCCCACCCCCCACCCCCCACCCCCAAAAAAAATAAAAGAAGAACAAAATGCCTCCATGGTGCAAGTTTTGGAATACAAGAAGATAGGGAAATGGTGGCCTATCCCACCAAACTTGATACAAACTTAAACTTCAAATAACTTGTAGCAAGAAAGTACTCCATGTAGTGGTTTAAAGACCTATAAATCCATCCAAAGAAATCGAAGAAAATGCTAAAGAGAGAGCACAAATATCCTCAAGGATAACGGAAGTTGCCCCAGTTGATGGGAGTTGCCTGAGTAATCGATTCAGACACTAAACTCACACTCAACAAGTGAAGACCAATATGCAGCCATGGTGCTCTCAAGTGAGGGGATGGATCCAACAAACAATAGCTTTAATATGGATTTCCATATTACCAAGAAGATTAGAAAGGATGTTACCACTTCAACATACTTCCATTTGTTTATAAATTTTAACATAAAATAAAGTCTTGAATAGAATGTCCATGAAAAATAACAGTGCAAAGTGTTGTAAATATGTTTAAAACTTTATGTTTATTATTTTATTTTTTTACATAAATATATATTTTAATCATGTCTTTTATCCTATTGTTTTTATAATGGAAACTTTAGTCCCACATCGGGCCGAAAGGAACTGATTATCTCATTTATATATGGTAAGTGTCACACCCCACCCACGGTATCAGTTCCGCCCGACAACTCATGGGTGCGATCCATCATAGGATCCACGGTTTTATCATCAATAATAATAAATACAAGTAATAGCAATTAAAAGCAAGAGTAAGTTAATTAATTAATTAATCAAAAAGGATTATAGGAATCCAAATACTCCAAGAATGAATTAAAAAAAAAAAGAATCAAAGTAATCTAGTTCTAAAATTTTATCGAGTTCAAAGGAAGCAATTATTAAACTAAATCAGTTTCTTTTCAGTAGCTCGCTCCTAGGCTAAAACCTGCTCTTCTAATTTAGCAAGATAGGGGGTTCTCCAGTTCTTCTTCAATGACTTCTCAAAATGTCGAGTGATCTGCCTTCTTCTACTGTCAATGGGTGTTGTAAGTGCACTCCAAGCATCCGTAGGAGGTTTCGTGGCCCACATCTCCCATTGACGGTACCACAATCTCTTCATAGGAGTTGCTTCAGTCACATGGAACTTCTCCCGACTCGGTAAAACCATATGTACAATATAGTTTAACATACAAAGAAAGGAATGAGTTCTAATGAACTCAGTAAGGAAATCACATCTCACATACATATCGACAATATATCCAAGTAGGCACATATGTAAAGAATGATATGTAAATATATGAATGCAGCTAAAATCTAACTATGCAAATCTCTAGATGGTTGACATGCTTTAAGATATAACACCAGCCCTCCTTTGGGCAGGTCTAGTCACTCTGATCCCTCATGGACTAGTTACTTCTGTTGGGATCTCGGGCAAAGGGGTTCGGTCCTCGTCAATCAACCATGGCTGGGGTTTATGTCAACACTCTCTTACCACGACCATTGGCATGAGTACTAGCACATGTCGGGGTTTCTAATCCAATACAAGGTCATATAGTAACATATTACATGTAGTCCAGATACTTCTCCTATAGCACCAACCAACTCAGTTCAATATCCTTCCCTACTTAGGTATGAGAACCCTCACGGACTGGCTATCACTGTTGGATTCCATTCCCTAACCTTATGGTCATCCACATATTGTTGGGGTAGATGCTCTCATGACCCCTCACGACTCCCAGCCGCTCCTTGGATGTCCATGAGCCCAAACCCTAACATATGCAACCCTACCAATGCATGATCAATAGTGGACCACTGAATCTCCGCACAGACCGATTACTGTTGTAGGATGAAATATAGTCACGTCACTAATATTATGGGTCATTCGGCTTCAATTGTCACATCCACTTAGCCGATACCCTATCTGGCATACCTGAGTGTGTGATCCACAACCCTAAAGATCAGTTCGAGAAACCTCCCACTTTACAATAATACAATCAGAACAAGACTAAATCAATGTTTAAGTATTATAAATGAATAATCAAGAGAAGATTCAAAGAGAGTTTACAGTATAATCAGAGTGCGGAAAATGATACCAAAAGAATAAATCAAATGTAGAGTGTAGCGAAAAATCACTCTACAATAGTAGCAGAAAAGTAGCTCAAAACTAAAACGAAATATTACAACTGATTCCAAAAATGGAAGGAAAAGAAATAAACTAAGTCTAAACTAATATCTCTTTGAACTTAAATAAAATCCTTCTATGAGTATAAGTCTCAATATCCCAGTGCCGTTGCACTAGCTCCAGAGTACGACTAATCCTGATACACTCCATAGTCACCTTGGTAGTCTTCACCACCGTAGTCATAACAGCTAGTACCTTGGGAGTAGTATGAGTCATTCGGGTCAATCTCATATAATCCTTCATAGTCTTCAGTACCTGTAGATAAGTCTAACAACATTGTTCCAAAAAGGATGAGTTCAAAAAAACTCAACAAGGCAGTTTATTCCACAATAACACATAAAATGATAGAAAAACATAAAGGATGTAATATGATATGAAACAGTCATGCAAATATGCTTCACACTCAATGTATGCTAGTCTCTAGTAGCAAACATGCTTTAAGTCATAGCACCATACTCCTCTGGGTAGGTCTGAAATCACTCTCCCTCAACCATCTTGGAATCTTGGGTTCTCCAGTGGTGCTTGGGTCCTGCATCCTTCTCGGACATTCCATGGCTGGGGTTTAGGTCACCACTCTCTCAAATCACCATTGGTCTGAGTATTGGTTCATGTCAAGGTTATTCTTAGCCCGATGCAAGTCATCTACTTAGTTATATCAAGTCAGGGTTAGATACTTCCATTCATCGCCTCTTGCGATCTTTTTCGGTATCTTTCCCACTAGAGTCATTGTATCCTATGGCTACAACCAACTTGGACTATGGACTCATTAACCCTATTGGTTGTCCACAAATAGTAAACCGGAAGCTCTCGTGTCCTCTCACAGGTTGGTTCCCTGTCTTGAGCACCCATGAGCCCAAGTCTACTACTACAACCCTACCAATGAATGGCCGCCACAATGTGATTCATGTCCTCTCACGGTTGGTTACCGGTCTTGAGTGCCCACAAATCCCCATTGCTGCCACGAGTCACCCGATCTTAATTCCCTTCCGAATCGGATCTAATATAACAGGGTAATCCTAGCCAAACACTGCCAGACAAGCCCTAGGTATGCCAACCAATAATTAGGGAAAGAGTCAAGGGGCACCATAGGAAAATGTCCCATACCACCTCCACTAGTGTCCAAAGACAGAAATGTCAAAATAACATTTCCCATTCCCCAATTATAACTTAGGTAAACACATTCCAAATTAGTCATTCGTAACCACAATTGATGAATCATCACATAGGGAAATAACCAATCATTTATAATCAAAATAATAATTGAATCATATGAGCAAGTACTACTTACAACAGCAATGTAACTATAAAAATGTTATGAAAATAGTAATATTATCATGCAATTCAAATCAAACATAAGCAAACATGCGTTTTAGGTTATTTGGGAACAAATGTTCTTACCTTCGTTAATCTCGAAAAACTTCGGAGGAAAGGATGAGGATAGGTCCAAAGTTAGCAAACAAACCCTAAACAAACATAGGTTAAGCATTAGGAACAAACCCTCGAAGATTGGAAGTGAAACGAATCAAAACAGACCAACCTTGCTATCACTGACTCTTTTGGTCTGTCACTTGATCTATCACGTGACCGACCAAGGTGATCGACCAACAGTGTTCTGTACGAACAAAAACCGTAATTTTTTATCCGAAACTCAACTTCTGGGCCTCGAAACACTCCAAAATTTTAAGGGAAATTCTAAAACAATATACTAAGATTATCTAGCATAGATTAGGCATCAACAATGATAAATAGAGTAGAAATATAATTTAATAAAAACTAGGTTTTACCAAAATCAATTCTTGAATTCTATGGAGAGGCTAGAGAGAATGAGAATTCACTCTAGAAAGAAAAGAACAGTAGATCATAGATAGAAATAATCATAGGAATGAATCTAGCATGCTTTAGAAATCAAAAACCTAGAATGTATATTAAATCATGAAGATCACACTTGATTTCCCTTCGAAATCATCATGTGGAGATTCACAAAGTCATAGAGTGTATGGAGATCCACTCTAGAACAACAGGGATTGGAGGATCAGTCATGGGAATGACATAAGATCATCCTCCTAATCACAGAGAATAGAAGAATTCAATAGGATAGTAGATGAAGTGTGAGTAGGAGTGAATACCAACCTTAAGGAAAAAGATTCGCCGAAAAGCTTTGAGGATTCGATGAGGATCTTCCAAAATTCCAATGTGAGTGCTTGAGAGAGGTTTCCCACGTTCTCTAGAGGCTTATGAACAATATGGGGCTGTTTACCATGAAGTTATAATAAATAGAGCATCAAAAACCTAAAAATCAGGGATTTACACAAAAGCTCCTATCTCTGTTGGTCGCTCATGTTGGTCGGTCAGGTGATCAACCAACACTGACAGCAAGGCCAAAAATCAGGTTTTCAAGCTCTAAACTCCAAAATTCCAAAGGGGTTTCTCCCAACTCAAACAAGTGACTTACCTAGCATTGAGAGACCTTCCAAAACATGTCCAACTATGGGTCAAGTCCATCCATCAAGCTCTTCTTCATCAAGATGTAGTTTCTTCTCTAATTCAGATAAGGTTTCCAAATAGGGAACTCCATCATCAATCTCCATGGGTTTTGGGTTAAACACCATGTCTTCCATTGAGATGGCCCACAATTGCCTTCTACCTTCACTTCGGGTCTTCGGACTTACAAAAAAATGGATTTCCAGGTTAGGGTCAGATTTCACATCAATTCCCCTACCGAAAGGGTAATAGCATGTAAGGGTACCTAGCCATGCAATCTAGACTCTTTAGGTGTGTCATCCAGCAATCATGATAGTGCTGGTGGCATTAGTAAGCATGTGTCCCATATCACAACCCTTTGATATCCCAAGCTATGGATACCCTTCCATCACAACTATATCACATCATCAACCACTATAATCTAATCATTCATTCTATATCACAAAATGATAAAGTACATATAACCATCATTTACAACATACATTCAACTACAATTCAATGACTTATACAACTACAAGAAGTTACATGAGCAATGAATAATATAAGAATTAATTAGTTTATCATATAGCATATCATCACATAGATATAAGAATGTGTCCTTACTTGTAAATATATAAAAACTATTACTAAAGTGCAAGTAAACTTCACTCACAATAGTTCCAGTAAACCTCAGAGATCACCTAAACATAGAGTTGCAAAAATGCATTGAAGACATAAGTCAAATAAGAGCAAAGACCAACTTCACAAAGCTACTGTGACTCAGCCAGTCGCTTGGGGTGGTTCGTTGGGTCAAGCGACCACCCTGAGTGACCGACCCTGTTACAGACAATCTCTGTCACATCCTCCCAGCCGGTACCCTATCTGGCATACCCGAGAGTGTGATCCACAGCCCGAAGATCAGGTATCGAGTAATCAACCTCCCACATAAACAATAACATAATCATGAACAATCATAATAAAAGTGCGGAAGATAAACCATAAATCCAATGAGGAAAGAATGAATCATAAATAAATCAGAATACTAGATATAATCAGAGTGTCAAAACAGATAAGTAAAGTGAGGCAAAAATCCCACTCTACAACCAGCGGAAAAGTAGCTCTAAAAGAGAATAAACTAGACAAAATCTAATCCCAGTAGCAAGTACAATGGGTAACTAAATTGTTCTCCACTTTATAGACAACATCCTTATAAGTGTAAATCTCATAAATGGCACAAGGACGCTTCCACTCAATGGTCGGACTAAGCATCGTACGGAGCATAACCACTCGCAGGATCTTCAGTGTAATTGTGGTAACCGCAATCACCTTCCTGGAGATATGCCTCTTCGCCTTGCGCTTCTTCATAGGGATCGTCATAATACTCGGTACCTGCAGGATAGTCTAACAAACATTGTACAATAAAGGAATGAGTTTCAAAGAAACTCAGTAAGGCAGTTAAATCCATAATATCATAAATGGCAAGATTTCAGAACAAACATAAATGCAATATGATATGAGACAAGCAATGAATGAATGAATCTAACTCTATGTATGCTGGTCTCTATTGGCAGACATGCTTTAAGTCATAGCACCGTACTTCTTTAGGAAGGTCTCATTCATTCATCATCAGTTGGTAATGGGTCCGGCATCCCTCGGGACATTCCATGGCTGGGGGTTAAGTCACCACTCTCTCACATCACCATTGGTCTAAGTACCGGCGCATGTCAGGGTAAAACCTAGCCAAATGCAAGTCTTCTACTTAGTTACATCAAGTCAGATTTAGATACGTCCATTCCTCGTCCCTGACGATCCTTTCCGGTATCCTTCACACTAGAGTCCTCATAGTCCCTGACTACGGACTCATCAACCCTATTGATCATCCACATATGGTAAACGGGAAGCTCTCACGTCCTCTCATGGGTTGGTTACCGGTCTTAAGCGCCCGTGAGCCAAAGTCTAACCATATGCAACCCTACCAATAAATGGCCCCCACAATGTGATTCCTATCCTCTCACGGGTTGGTTACCGGTCTTGAGCGCCCATGAATCCCCATTGCTACCACGGGTCGTTCGGTCTCAATACCCCTCCGATTAGGGTCTGACATAACAGGACATCCTAGCCAAACACTACTAGACAATCCTAGATATGCCATCCAACAGTTTAGGAAGGTGTCCAGAGGGCATCTCCGGAAACATCCCATAATATTCCCGTAGTAGTCCAAGGACAGAAGTGTCAAAAGGACACCTCTCCTTTCCAAACCATACTCAAGCATACACATGCATCAATTCAGATCATCACATATATGGTAACTTCATATATGGAAAGAAATCAATAATTACAATCACTTGTATATAATTGGTAAGTAAATCATACATGAATCAATTTAAGCAATGCTACTGTAATCAAGGTTATGCAACAGTAGTATATCATTGTAAGAATCTAATTAAGGAAACATATCAATGATATTCAAATATAGAAACTAGATTCATGCTATCTATGTAATTAAGGAAATAACCATCCTAACCATCCTTACCTTTTATAACTCGCAAAGGAATCCTAAGAAATCAAGTAAGATCTTGGCAAACTTGAGAAGAAGGTCCTAAACAAGTGTATACAACATATTAGGAAAGATCCCTAACAGAAAAGATACCAAAACATCCAACACGACCAATTCTGAGTTGTTGTACTCATTGGTCGAGTGGATTGGTCGATGATCCAGTCGACCAATTAGTCGACTGGTCCAGTCGACCAATTAGTCGACTGGTCCAGTCGACCAATTAGTCGACCAATGCAGACAGTAGCCTAAAAAAACAGAGTTTTAAGATATGAAATCCGAATTTGGTGGTTCAAAAGGGTACTAATCAAGGGGTAAACTACATCAGTAGTATTCTAACATATAGGGGACCTCAAAACACCAATCCAATCAAGACATCAAGATCCAAATTAGGAAACAAAAAGTTACCATAATTAGATCAACCATGGATCTTGATGAATTCAAAATAGAAATCAAAGACAAGAACAATAGGAGGATGGATCATTGCTTCAGGTAAAGGTATCATGAAAAACATATTTAGATATTCAAGGAAATAGGCTTAAAAGCATAAATCTAAATAAGGAAACAAAACCTACCATATATGTAACTATCATGATTCATGAAGAACACATAGTATGGTAGAAGAGAACAACTAGAGATTGATAGATCATGGATCATGAAAAGAAAACACAGCGATTAACTACTAACATGATCAATATAGAAGATCCAAGGAGATCAGAATTCAAATCAGAAGTTTAACAAAGATTAGATCATGGTTTGATCATGATTCCTTCAAAAGCTTGCAATGATCATGGTTAAGATCATTGTTCTAGCCTTAAATCCTTAGGATGATCATGAGAGACAAGTCCAGAGATGTTTGCAACAGAGAATGCAGCATCTCCTCTACTGTCTCAACTCAAAAAGGAAAGAAAATAAGAGATAGAGGAGAAGAAGAGAGTGTAGACATACCTTTTGATGAAAAGGAAGAGTTTCGACGAAGATCCGTCAAGAAAATCACCAAGGATGCAAGGGAGATGACTTGCAGAGGTCTTTGGTTCGTTCCAAAGAGTTTGGAGGCAGCAAATACGAAGTAGACTCGAGATTGGACTTAAGTAGAGCAAGAAAAACCTAATTGCCAAAGACAGCACTCATTGGTCGAGTGGATTGGTCGATCGGTCCACCAATCGACTCAATCGTCCGACCAATCAATCATGTCGACCAATGCCGACAAGAATTCCAAAACAGGAATTGAAGACCCAGATCAAATCCAATCCTAAAGGGGTTTTGCACACATGTCAAGTGACTTACCTAATAGGTAGAAATGCCTTCAAACCAAGATAGAGAGCACTCCAAGTCCATCAACTAATCCGATCTTCATCAAGATTCAGTTTCCATAAATAGAACTTCATCATCAACTTTCATGGATTCAAAGCCAGACACCAAGTCCTCCACTGGGATGGCCCAAAGCTGACTTCTTACTTTACTTCGGGTCATCGGACCTACAAATAACAAGGTTTCCGGGTCAAGGTTAGGGCTAGGTTTTACAATCTCTAAGTCCAAAATTCTGACTTTTGATCTCTCAATTTTAATTCAATTTTGGAAAGATTTAAATATGAATTTCGTCCTTAAGGAGCCTACAACACAAGCATGAAATAGAACTCAAGAATACTAAAGATTCATTATTCAATTCATCTCCTTTAATTAGATCTATCATTTATTCAAATGCAAGGATTCGTTTTCAGACAGGATCTAATCAAATTCACTGATAAGGAATAGAACCAACACAATTAACTAACCACCATCTCAAAGGGATGGATCCACACCATTCAAAAAAGATGAGGAAAAGAAATAGAGAGTGTGGGTGACACTTACCTCCACTAGATTTGCAAAACAGATGAAGGATTGGATCTTCTTTGCAAACCACACTTCTCTCTCTGTTCAACACGTGTTATTTGCCTCCTAATCGTCCACATCAGTAATCCCAAATAGAATAATGAGTAAAAAGGTCGGGGTTTGCTATATATATGAAATTGGGGACAAATTAGGGTAAAAATCCCGCAAGCATACCTGGTGGTCGTTTGGGGCGGTTGATTGGCCAATCAACCGCCTTAGGCAACCGCCCCTTAGTACTTTTCAGTACTTGGGTGCTTTGCTCAAGGGGTTGATCCCCATCTCAAACCCTAACCCTATACAACATGTGGGGGAGATCTTACCTTGATTCCGAACATCGTCAAATACCTCTTGACTCTGACTGGTGATCCATTTTCCCAGTAAGGTAGGTTCTTCGTTAAGAGAATCTAGATCTATGGACTCAGGATATGGATCATGGACTTCAATCCGAATATTCCACAACTTATTCTGGCTGGACCTTCGGGTTATCGAACCTGCAATACAGATCTCGGGTTAGAATTACGGGGTTGTTACAGGTAAGTGTGAAACCCAGCCCTAACCTTGACCCGGAAACCTTGTTATTTGTAGGTCCGATGACCCGGAGTAAAGTAAGAAGTCAGCTTTGGGCCATCCCAGTGGAGGACTTGGTGTCTGGCTTTGAATCCATGAAAGTTGATGATGAAGTTCTATTTATGGAAACTGAATCTTGATGAAGATCGGATTAGTTGATGGACTTGGAGTGCTCTCTATCTTGGTTTGAAGGCATTTCTACCTATTAGGTAAGTCACTTGACTTGTGTGCAAAACCCCTTTAGGATTGGATTTGATCTCGGGCCTTCAATTCCTCGTTTTGGACTTGTTGTCGAGATTGGTCGACTGATTGGTCGACTGGGCCAGTCGACCAATCAACTCGACCAATGAGTGCTGTCTTTGGCAATTAGGTTTTTCTTGCTCTATTTAAGTCCAATCTCGAGTCCACTTCGTATTTGCTGCCTCCAAACTCTCTGGAACGAACCAAAGACCTCTGCAAGTCATCTCCCTTGCATCCTTGGTGTTTTCTTGACGGATCTTCGTCGAAACTCTTCCTTTTGCATCAAAAGGTATGTCTACTCTCTCTTCTTCTCCTCCATCTTTGTTTTTCTTTCCTTTTTGAGTTGAGACAGTAGAAGAGATGCTGCATTCTCTGTTGCAAACATCTCTGGACTTGTTCTCATGATCATCCTAAGGATTAGAGGCTAGAACAATGATCTTAACCAAGATCATTGCAAGCTTTTGAAGGAATCATGATCAAACCATGATCTAACCTTGTTAAACTTCTGATTTGAATTCTGATCTCTTTGGATCTTCTATATTGACCATGTTAGTAGTTAATTACTGTGTTTTCTTTCCATGATCCATGATCTATCAATCTCTAATTGTTCTCTTCTACCATACTATGTGTTCTTCATGAAGCATGGTAGTTACATATATGGTAGGTTTTATTTCCTTATTTAGATTTATGCTTCTAAGCCTTTTTCCTTGAAGATCTAAGTATGTTTTCATGATACCTTTACCTGAAGCAATGATCCATCCTCCTATTGTTCTTGTCTTTGATTTCTATTTCGAATTCATCAAGATCCATGGTTGATCTAATTATGGTAACTTTTTGTTTCCTAATTTGGATCTTGATGTCTTGATTTGATTGGTGTTTTGAGGTCCCCTATATGTTAGAATACTACTGATGTAGTTTACCCCTTGATTAGTACCCTTTTGAACCACCAAATTCGGATTTCATATCTTAAAACTCTGTTTTTTTAGGCTACTGTCTGCATTGGTCGACCGATTGGTCGACTGGACCAGTCGACCAATCCACTCGACCAATGGGTACAGCAACTCCAGAATTGGTCTGTGTTGGATGTTTTGGTATCTTTTCTGTTAGGGACCTTTCCTAATATGTTGTATATACTTGTTTAGGACCTTCTTCTCAAGTTTGCCAAGATCTTACTTGATTCTTAGAATCCCTTTGCGAGTTATAAAAGGTAAGGATGGTTATTTCCTTAATTACATAGATAGCATGAATCTAGTTTCTATATTTGAATATCATTGACATGTTTCCTAAATTAGATTCCTACAATGATATACTACTGTTGTATAACTTTGATTACAGTAGCATTACTTGTTTATGATTAATTGATTCATGAATGATTTATTTACCAATTATATACAAGTTGATTGTACTTATTGATTTCTTTCCATATATGAAGTTACCATATATGTGATGATATGAATTGATGCATGTGTATGCTTAAGTATGGTTTGGAAAGGAGAGGTGTCCTTTTGACACTTCTGTCCTTGGACTACTACGGGAATATTATGGGATGTTTCCGGAGATGCCCTCTGGACACCTTCCTAAACTGTTGGATGACATATCTAGGAGTGTCTAGTAGTGTTTGGCTAGGATGTCCTGTTATGTCAGACCCTAATCGGAGGGGTATTGAGACCGAACGACCCGTGGTAGCAATGGGGATTCATGGGCGCTCAAGACCGGTAACCAACCCGTGAGAGGACAGGAATCACATTGTGGGGGCCATTTATTGGTAGGGTTGCATATGGTTAGACTTGGGCTCACGGGCGCTTAAGACCGGTAACCAACCCGTGAGAGGACGTGAGAGCTTCCCGTTTACCATATGTGGATAACCAATAGGGTTGATGAGTCCGTAGTCAGGGACTATGAGGACTCTAGTGTGAAGGATATCGGAAAGGATCGTCGGGGACAAGGAATGGACGTATCTCGGATCTCGACTTGATGTAACTAAGTAGAAGACTTGCATTTGGCTAGGTTTTACCTCGACATGCGCCAAGACTTATACCAAATGGTTGTGAGAGAGTGTGTTGACTTAACCCCCCGCCAAGGTTTGTCCCGAGGGATGAAGGACCCATTACCAATCGGCTGCTCAAGACCGGTGAAATGATCCGTGAGAGAATCCAAGATATCTTAAATGGTTGAGGATGTGAGTGGACTTTCCTAAAGAAGTACGGTGCTATGACTTAAAGCATGTCTGCCAATAGAGACCAGCATACATAGAGTTAGTTTCATTCATTCATTGCTTGTCTCATATCATATTGCATTTATGTTTGTTCTGAATCCCGCCATTTATGTTATTATGGATTTTTAATCGCCTTTACCGAGTTTCTTTGAAACTCATTCCTTTATTGTACAATGTTTGTTAGACTATCCTGCAGGTACTGAGTACTATGACGGTCCCTATGAAGAAGCGCAAGGCGAAGAGACATATCTCCAGGAAGGTGATTGCGGTTACCACAATTACACTGAAGATCCCGCGAGTGGTTATGCTCCGTACGATGCTTAGTCCAACCATTGAGTGGAAGCGTCCTTGTGCCATTTATGAGATTTACACTTATAAGGATGTTGTCTATAAAGTGGAGAACAATTTAGTTACCCAATGTACTTGCTATTGGGATTAGATTTTGTCTAGTTTATTCTTTTTAGAGCTACTTTTCCGCTGGTTGTAGAGTGGGATTTTTGCCTCACTTTACTTATCTGTTTGATACTCTGATTATATCTATCATTCTGATTCATTTATGATTTATTCTTTCTTTATTGGATCTATGGTTTATCTTCCACACTTTTATTATGATTGTTCATGATTATGTTATTGTTTATGTGCGAGGCTGATCACTCGATACCTGATCTTTGGGCTGTGGATCACACTCTCGGGTATGCCAGATAGGGTACCGGCTGGGAGGACGTGACAGTAAGGACCTATGCAATATAACTTTGGGTTAAGGATCGAACCCTGTGCGGCGCCAACCAAGCCTAAACCCTATTGCGACCCAGCCATGGTTTATATAGATATATATTAATTAATATTAATAATTCTATATGACTTGGGACTTGGGTCATGGGTTATAGGCCTTGATCTGGAAGGCCATTTTGTCATGGGCCCTTGTCCGAAAGGCCTCTTGCTGGGTGAAAGCTTGGAGATGCCATTAGAGAGGCATTTCCTTTAAGGAGGTCAGCTGAGTAGGTACCTTCCTATAGGGAGTTAAGCTGAATAGGTACCCTTCACAGAGAGAGGTGACGTTACCCTTTCCCCCACAGTTTTTGGGGCTCTATATAAACCTATTTTCGAGTTCATTTTTGACACCGAATTTCCTCCTCTCTCTCTCTCTCTCTCTCTCTCTCTCTCTCTCTCTCTCTCTCTCTCTCTCCCTATTGTTATTCTGTTAAGCAGTTAACATAACTTGATTTCACCTTAAGTAACATTTTTGGGGTGCAACCTTAAAAGTTTGGACTGACTAATTTTGGGGTGAAGACACAATTGGAATCCGTATTGCACAGATCGGGGTGTCTAAATATCTTAAAGAAAATACCTCCGGTACGTTGCAGCTCTGAAGAAGTATTGTGATTGCAACAACTATTCAAGTGTTCGTGGAGATTCCTCAACAAGTTTTCAACACAAATGCAAAGAGGTGAAGCTTTCAACAAGAAATGTTTTTAAACTCAGAGATATGACTATACTCCAAATGAGGTTTCAATACTTGTTTGGAGAAGAAGATGGTACCAAAATCAAAGAGTATGCTGGTCTTATAAGAATTTTATAGAAAAAAGTACCTTTGAAGTCTGGTCACCATTTTGACTCTTCCTATATTTGCTTTGAACCAAAAGTATATTTTGGAGACATTATTCACATCATAAGCAGTAATGAAATATGACTACCCTTAATTGCTTTCACGAAAATAAAATTAACAAAAAGAAAACAGATTCGGTTCTATAAAGATACAAAAAAGAAACTAACCATCTGATTAACTGCGATTAAAAAAAAACATGCCAATAAGTGTATTCAATTAGATAGATTAATTACAAGCACCCCCTAAAAGCGATTATTAAAAAAAAGGAAAACAAAACCTACTACCCGTAAATGTATCCAAATAATTTTATCAATAAATATTAGAAACAGACCATGTGCTTTATCATTTATAAGTGATTAAGCTCTACTTAAAAAAAAAAATAATAATAATAAAAAAAAATGAGAAACAGACCATGTGCTTTATCATTTATAAGTAACTAAGCTCTACTGAAAAAAATAAAAATAAAAAATAAAAAAACCATGTGATTAAGTGCTATTAGAAAAAACTTACCAATAAGTGCATTCACTTGGGCTAATTAATTAAAACTACCACTAAGTGATTGTTATTATTAAAAATTAAAAAGAGAGAAAACTTACTACCCATAATTTTATTAACTTTATTTATAAATATGAGAATTAATTTATTTCTTTCAAACAGTAGCTTTAGAAGTCGTTATTTTTTCTTAAATAAATCCCATTGTGCAAACGGCTATAGCCATTTTTGAAAAATCGTTAAGCAGTTAATTGATGTAACCATTTATGGCGCTAAATGCAAGGAACAAAAAAAAGAGACAGACACGGAATTGAAGTAAAGAAAAACGCGGTGACCCAATAAAAATTGGTTCTTGACAGTCAATCCTCACCAACCATTAATGCGAGATTTGGGTTGGGGAGCTTTTGGGCATGCTTCCTTCATCTCCTTTCTTACCTATCTCTCACTCTCCTCTGATCCATTCCCTCAAGAGAGAGGGAAAAAGAGAAAAAGATTTTCTCTGGGGAATGGTTCTGTTCTTTAGCCCCATCAACTAAATCAAAGTCAAGTTAGACTGTGTTCTTCTTGTTTGTTTTACTTTCTTTATTTTAATTGCAGGAAACGGAGTCACCCATTTGCCAGATTTGAGAGATGAAATGAAGGGCTTTCTTAAAATGTTTCCAGTTGCAGATAAGATGCTTTTCTGTAATTTTGGGTTTAGGAATATAATGCAAACGTCTTTGTTCTTGGTTCTCTTATTGATCAACATGGTTGCAGCAAAGATGGCTCCTTCACATACAGCACCATTAAGTGCCGGGAAAAAAGATCCACTGGCATCCTCAGAACCATGGCTAACACTTAATGGTAACATTCAATTTCTTCTTTTTCTTGTTCTAGTGGGGTAAATCTCTTCCTTCTTTTTATGGTTCCTCCAACATGAGCATTATTATTTAAAAAAAGAAGAAAAAAAAAAGAAAAAGATTTTCAATAATTGATCTTCTAATGTATATTTTCTCTTATTCTTTGTCCAAAAGATTCATTCTTTTATACAGTATGAAATATAATCTCTAAATACCAACTTAGTTTTTTGTTCTCTTCCTATTGCTTTTATTGCAGGTGACCATCCAATTGTAATAGCAAGAGGTGGACTTACAGGGGTTTTTCCTGACTCTTCTTTATATGCTTACGAGATGGCAATGTCAACAAGCTTGCCAGATTTGGTTCTGCTCTGTGATTTACAATTAACGAAAGACGGCCAAGGATTATGTCAATCAGATATAAGGCTCGACAATGGCACAGATATAACAACTTCCTTTCCTGACGGAGGAAAAACTTATAAGGTGAACGGTGAAGATGTTGAAGGCTGGTTTGCCATAGACTTTACATTAGAACAGATTCAGGATAACGTTTCAGGTATTTCTAGTTTCGATTCTGATCTAAAATTTAAATCAGCTTCTTTAAGTTCTGCATGTATAATAAAACACTAGTTGTAGATTGCAAATCAGTAAAATTTCACGTGCATGTTTAATTCTACGCAATTTTCCTTTCTTTCTTTTTATTTTTATTTTTATTTTTATTTTTATGTGTGTTTCTGTTTTGCATTTTTTTCTTCTCTACTTTGTTTTCTATAGGATTTCATTAAGGGTTTTTTTTTTTTTTATAATTTTTTTTATCAATTATTATTTTTCGTTTCCTGTTATATTTTTGGTTTTTTCCGATGCATTTGGTATTTATTTTTTTTTTTTAAAAGAATAGAAAAACTCCACAATTCATATACATCTGGTATTTATTTTAATTTTTTTTAAAGAATAGAAAAACTCCACAATTCATAATGGACATTTTGTCTATTATGGTTGCTGGGTCAAAAACTTATCTATTCATTTTTGTACAAAGCACTTAAAACCCAATACTAATTGAGTGTATAATAGTAGATATACATTCTTTTATGAGAACCCTATTATTTTTCCATTTTTTCATTCTCAAACCCTAATCATCTATTCTTAACTTTTGTTATCATTTTTTTAATCAAGTTTTTATTTTGATATAACAAACCTTGTCTATTTCATGTATAACAATTTGGTCTATTCCTCTTCTTGGTTTTGGATGTTTCTTGGATGTTTCTGTTCGAACCTTGTGTTTGCATGAATCTATCTTTATGTATTTTTTTTGTGTGTCTGTATTTTTTCTAAGTTTGTTTGAATGAAGTTTTTCTTCTTACCAAAAAAAAAAAAAAAAAAAAAAAAAAAAAAAAAACAAAAAACAAAAAGGTAAGAAGGAGTGGAAAGTTTGAATAGTGGACTATTAAGGGGTGCTTTAATTTAGAAGGATGTGTTCCATGGTAAAAGGCTATGTTGCTTAGAGTGTAGGATATTTTGATCAAGTTCTTGAGGGGTGCTTTGCTTTGAAAGAGTGTGTTCCACGGCAAGAGGTATGTTGTTTTACGAGAAGGATATTTTGGTCCAATAAAAGATCGTCCAACTAATTAGAGTTTGTACTTTTATATAATAGTATGATAGTATGATATTATGATTTTAGGTAACCAAAAGAAAAAAAATCCTAGTATGATTTTATGATAATATGATATTGATATGATAATATGACTCATAAGTTTTTCCATGATGGGTCTTTCAAGATCAGTTTAATTATGAAAAGAGATGAATCTGCAAATGGGCTTTGTTGCAGTCATGCGGATAGATTTAATTGCTATCCTAGAGATATTCAGGGAGTTCTTTTTTTTTTTTGGTAAAATATTCAGGGAGTTCCAGTATCTGTAAATCACTAAGTTCCAAGAAAAGCTAAGTTGTATAAGCTGTCTGTTCTTCTGCTCCTTTCGCTGCTAAATCTAGTGTTTTAGTGATACTGACAACCAATTTCTATCATGTCATCAATTCATATCTATATCTGAAACTGACTATTCTTTGTTTTGTCTTGCAATTCTTTCGGTAGTGTATCAAAATGTCATATCTCGACCAACGATATTCGATGGCTTTCTTCCAATTTCTTCAGTTGATGAAGTAGCACAGCTTAAAGCCAAACACATTTGGTTGAATGTGCAGGTACAGATGCTCACACCATTTCTAAGTCTTTCTCTCTCTCTAGTACTCTCACACGCACTCGTAATTCTCATCTTTGGGTTTGCAGTATGACATGTTCTATACTGAACACAAGCTAAGTGTTGCATCATACATTCAAAAGGCATCAAGGAAAACGCATTTCAGTTACATATCATCCCCTGAGATTGGATTCTTGAAAAGCCTAAGTGGGAAGGTTGATAAACTCGAGACAAAGTTAGTCTTTCGCTTCCTAGATAAAGATGAAGTTGAACCCACAACAAAGAAAGATTATGGTTCAATCTTGGAGGATCTGGCCTCAATCAAGACCTTTGCGTCTGGGATTCTTGTTCCCAAGGATTACATTTGGCCAGTCAATGCTGACTTCTATTTAGAAAGCCCGACTACCCTCGTAACTGATGCTCATAAAGAAGGACTAGAAGTCTATGCTTCAGGTTTTTTAAATGATGTGCCTATAAGCTTCAACTATAGCGGTGATCCTTCAGCTGAGTACTTGCAATACATTGACAACACTGCAAATTTCTCTGTTGATGGCTTTCTCACTGACTTTCCACCCACTGCATCTGAAGCTGTAGGTGAGATTCTTTACAACTCAATCGATCTTCTTCTATGTTCTTTTTATTTTTCTCTTTCTCCACCCTCTAAATCAATGAAATTCACACTTCCCAAAAGCAAGCTCCAATTTGAGATGAGATTGTTATTGTAATGGTCAAAGCATGTTCTAATCTCTGATCCTTGCAGCTTGCTTGGCTCATTCCCAGAACAACAACAGAAGCGACAGAGGTGACTACCATTCTTAGCCTTCCTGATTCTCTTGTATAGTAAATGAAGGGAGAAATAAAGAAAGGGATTAGAATAACTCTATTTATAGTACTTTTTGTGTCTGAACTGATTACCCTTTTTGGTGAAGCTTTGATCATAAGCCATAATGGAGCCAGCGGAATCTTCCCAGCCGGCACTGATGTGGCTTATCAGCGAGCAATTGATGATGGGGTCGACATAATAGATTGCGCTGTTCAGATGTCAAAAGATGGAGTGGCCTTCTGCTTAAGGTCACCAGACCTCACAACGGACTCGAATGCGATGAATACTTTCATTTCTCGTGCTTCGGTGGTCTCTGAAATTCAAATTCAGAAAGGGATTTTCTCATTTGATCTAACATGGAGCGAGATTCAGACTCTGAAGCGTAAGAATCTGAACACCATCATCATCATCATCATCATCATCATATAGTTTAGCAAATAGATATCAATATATAGAAGTAGATTTCCATCTCTGTTGCATAAAATGTAATTTATTGGTTCGCAGATTAGATAAGGTTTTAGGGAAATGAATTGATGTTTGAGTTTTCTCATTTCAGCTCAACTCATTAGCGCCTCATCCAATTACGACATGGTCCGACACCCAGAAAACAACGGAAAGGGCAAGTTCCTTACGCTTAATGAATTCCTTGAGTTGGCAAAGGCAAAGGCAGTTTCAGGAATCTTGATTGACATTGGGGTGAGTTTGATTATTATATCTTAGGAACATCTTACAACAATAGAATGCAAATCTTTAAACATCCTTGGCTATTTTTCTTTTTCTTATCAGAATGCTGCCTACCTTGCATCAAAGAAGGGTTTCAGTGTAACAGATATTGTTGCAAAGGCCTTAAAGAATGCAACTTTCGACAAGCAGGTGACCCAACAAGTTATGATTCAATCAGATGATACATCAGTGCTTTCAGAGTTCAAGAATGTCCCCAATTACAGAAGAGTCCTATACATAAGTGAGGAAACAGGTGATGCACCTAAGGTAGTTGTTGAGAAGATCAAGCAATACGCAGATGCAGTTAACGTCGGAAGATCCTCTATTGTTCTAACTGCCGATTTCTTTACGACGAAGTACACCAACGTTGTCGACGAAATGCATGCTGCTAATATTTCTGTCTATGTTTCAGTTCTCAGAAATGAGTATGTTTTAATAGCCATGGACTTCTTCTCGGATCCTATCTCGGAGATAGCAGCCTTTCTTTCTGATCAAATTGGAGTTGATGGGGTTGTGACGGAATACCCAGGAACTGCAGCTGCATACCTTAGTAAGTATTACCAACTTTAGTACCAAAACACACACACACACATAAATGGAAGTCCTTCCTGATGTGGTTTGTCATTAATTAATTTCAGAAAGCCCATGTTCCGATCTCAGTGCTAACCTCTATTACACAATCCGATCAAATGAGGCTGGTAGTTTGCTCACTGTGGTTCCACCCGGCGGCTTGCCACCTGCACAGGCCCCTGCTCCAGCACTTGATGCAGACAGTATCATCGATCCACCATTACCACCAGTATCAGTAGCTACCTCTACAGATGCTCCTGCTTCTGGACCTACGGGGGCAAAAAAAAGTAGCAACAATCAACCAGCAAACACTGTCAATATTGGTCTGGGTCTAGCAGTGCCTGTTACACTTCTCTCTATTCTGCTTCTGGGCTATTAATATTGATTTGTGTATTTATATATAGATATGGCAGCAAGGTTGCAACTTTGTGTTTCTGCATTTATAATCTGATTAATTAGTCCTAGCTAGTTTTGTGGGTTTCTAGCTACTCTCTTTTTCTTAGTTCCTTCAATCCAATTTGACTTTGTTTTATTCCGATGCGTATTGATGATATGAATTTAAGAAACTCATCCATTTTAGAGATCTGAAGAAACCTTTTATACACCCAGAAAGAACCATTTCTTGAATTTATTAGAAAAGATTTGGGTTATACATCTTAACTAATCAATCTGCATTATCATAAAGAAATGGTGCATGCAACTGTCGCAAGTTTTTAAACCTTATGGGAAGAGTTCCCTGTGGGGGAGCATGGCCCTTGAATGCGAGGGCCGGGTGTTTACCCAAAAAAAAAAAAAAAAAAAAAACAGAATGCGAGGGGGCCAATCGGAACAAACATCTAAGCATCAATAGCGTAGGCATTTCTATTCATAATGGGGGCAATGCAGTCATTTCACCACCTTCTATGAAATGATGTAAGGATTTAAACATTTTTTTCTTGGGATCCACATCCTCTGCAATTCCCTTCCCTACAATTAGGGTCTAAGATTGTGACAAATGGCATCTAATAAGCCAAAAGCCATAATTAAAACCCAATATTAAGAAAACACTAATATTCTCCTACAATTTCTCCCTTCTGTGCTGTTGCGAATGTCTTAACTACTAATGTTGCTAATGCCGGAGTTAATTTTGGTAATCAATCTGGTCTTTCTTCTTTGAATTCATCTTCTCAGCCACCATGTGATTAAGTGCTATTAAAAACAACTTACCATTAAGTGCATTCACTTGGGCAAATTAATTAAAAATACCCCTAAGTGATTATTATTAAAAAAAGAAAAACCTACCACCAATAGTTTAAATAGTTTTATATATAAATATGAGAATTAATTTGTTTTTTTTTTCAAATTAGCTAAAAGTAACTTGATGGATTTGGCAAATGTAACTTGATGGATTTGGGGTTTACGGGCCCTAAATTTACTTGGAGAGGTCCTAAATATATTGGGCACCACAAGATCTTCAAGAGGTTGGATATGGGCTTTCGCTCTGGACTGGCGGCTTCTCTTCCCTGAGGCAAATATTAGAGTGGTGCCGCGTCTTAAGTCAGATCACCACCCTTTGTTGCTTGATCTTAGACCTATAGTGAAGGCTTCTTGGATTCGGCCTTTTCGTATGGAGGGCGATGTGGCTTACGCATGATGGTTTTTATGAAGAAGTCAGGAATAATTGGAATGGAGAGAGCCACCTTAACATATCTTTGGAAAATTTGAAATTGAAGCTGTTGGATTGGAATAAAAGAATTTTTGGCAATATTAGTACAATCAAGAAGAGATTATATGCTCGTCTTGGTGGAATTCAGAGGTCTCTTTCAAATGGCAGATTCAACCCCTTCCTTGAGAGATTAGAGCAAGAGCTCCGTTCTGAGCTTGAATTGGTTCTTCATAAGGAAGAAATCCATGGGGCCCAAAAATCTAGAAAATAATGGATGGTGAATAGAGATAGAAACACCAAATATTTTCACATTTCCACTATTGCACGACGTCGGCGAAATAGGATTCATTGCTTGAAAACGGAAGATGGTACTTGGATTTCTGATGTAGGAGCTCTTAAGGAGCACATTGGAGGTTTTTATTAGAATCTATTTAGTGATGATGCGATGGAGACCCCTCCTTTTTTAAGTAGTCATGGGTTTCCTCTTGTTGACCCGGATCGCTTGTCTACCCTCGTAGGAGAAGTTACGGAGGATGAGGTCCTAAGAGCTATCAAACAAATGGGGCCTTGGAAAGCTCCAGGACCATATGGATTCCAGGCAGTTTCTATCAACAAACTTGGGAAATTACCAAGGTTTTAGTGGTGCAAATGGTGCGGAGAGCTTTTGGGGTGAGATGGAGCCCAATACCAATGATACTTTGCTTGCTCTTATCCCTAAAGTGGATAAGCCTGAAAAAATTAGTCAGTTCAGACCTATCTCTCTTTGTAATATAAGCTAGAAAATTATTACCAAGGTGGTTACTAATAGATTGAAGGATTTCATGCATAGATGTGTGCACCAAACCAGGTCAGCTTTGTCCCAGGGAGGGTCAATCAGGAGAACATAGTTATTGCTCAAGAATGCTTCCATAGTATGAGGCGAAAGGGAGGAAAGAAGCTTATGGCGATCAAGATAGATCTTGAAAAGGCATATGACCAGCTCAGGTGGAGTTTCATTGCTTATTCTTTAAGAGGTGCAGGGGATCCTAATGAGCTTGTGCAAGTCATCATGATGTGCGTTACTTCTTCTAGATTGAGTGTTTTGTGGAATGGAGAGGCTCTAGAAAAATTTAGACGTTCAAGGGGTATTCGTCAAGGTGACCCACTTTCACATTATTTATTTGTGTTGTGTATGGAGAGGCTCACTCATTGCATTCAGGAGGCAGTGGTGGAAGGCGGTTGGAAACCAATGAGATTTGGGAGAAGGGATCTTACGATTTCGCACCTTATGTTTGCTGATGATGTTCTCCTCTTTGCTGAAGCTTCTAAGAATCAAGTGGAGGTGATTAAAGGGTGTCTTGAGAGATTTTGTGTTTCTTCAGGCAGCAAAGTGAGTGTTGAAAAGACGAGGATTTTTTCTCTAAAAATGTGGGCTCTGTGCTTGCTGAGGAGATCACCCTAGCTAGTGGATTTACGGAGACTAAGGAGATTGGAAAATATCTAGGTGCTCCTATATAGAGTGGAAGAATTAAGAGAGGGATTATGATTCAATTGTATCAAAGGTGAAAGCGAGATTGACAAGCTGGAAGACTAGCTGCCTTTCTCTAGCGGGGCGTGTGACATTAACTAGGTCAGTCTTGATGATTATCCCTCTTTACACCATGCAGTCCTGTTTGATCCCTCGAGGTATTTTACATGAAGTGGAGAGAGTCACTCGTGGTTTTATTTGGGGAGAGTATGGATTTGTTAAAAAAGGCTCACTTGGTTAGTTGGGATGTGGTTAGCCAACCCAAGATGAAGGGTGGACTAGGACTTAGAAAGCTGGCTCTAGTAAATGATGCTTTCATGATGAAGGTGGCTTGGGGTTTTTTAAGACAAAACTCGCTTTGGGCGTTTGTTCTTAAAGCTAAGTATGGATCCTCTAGAAGGAAGGGAGTTTTTACAGTTTCAGCCCTAGATTCCCCTTTGTGGAGAGCAGTTTGTAAAGTGGCTCCGTGGTTGTTTCAAACTGCAGTTATATTTTGGGTGATGGCACCTCTATATATTTTTGGCTTGATGATTGGTTGGGGATGGGATGCAATCTTGAGGAGGATACAGTTCAACAAGTCCCTAAAAATTTGAAATGGGAGGTAGTGGCAAATTTTGTCAATTCGGAGGGTGAATGGAGGAGGGAGATTCTTGATAATTATCTTGATGCTCAACCAATGGAGAGGAAGATGGCATTTTTACTCTTCGGTCAGCTTATGATATCCTAGTGGGAGATGGCCAAGTGGTGAGAAGTGTGGGAGATGATCGACTATGGGAAGTTGTCTGGACGCTTCAAGTGCCTATGAGGATTTCCTATTTCCTCTGGTTAGTGATTCATGGTAGGCTCCTTACTAAAACTCGGTTAAAATACTTGCATCTTTCTTCACATGACAGGTGTAGTTTCTGCATGGTTGGCATTGAAGATACTCTACATGTCTTAAGAGATTGTGATTTTGCTAAAGCTGTGTGGTGGGAGATGTTATCGGAGGTACAAAGGGGGGGGGGTTCAGTGTTAATTTTGAGGAATGGATTACTCTCAATTTTGTTGGTGCGATGACATGAGCTAAAGATGGTTGGGATCGTCTTTTTGCTTGCATAGTGTCCTTGCTCTAGTTTTGGAGGAATAAAGACTTGCATGAGCATGACTTTATTAGGCTAGTTAATGGGCGAAGGCTGGCTTTAGATTATGGGGCATCTGTGATGGAGGCTTGGGACAAATGCTCTCCGACTATGGGGACCAAAGGTGCTGTTGTGAAAGGGAGGTGGCGTCCACCACCAGCTAGGTGGATAAAATTAAATGTCGATGCTGCCGTGAGTAAGAGGGCAGGCAACTAAATGGTGGGAGGTATATTTCGTAATTCACAAGGTCAATTCATGGGAGGGTTTGCTAGACGGGTACCCTCTAGGAGTGTTCTTGAGTTGGAGTTGAGAGCTATTTGGGTTGGCCTGTGTGTGGCTAAGGAAATGAGTTTCATGCCTCTTCATTTGGAGTCGAACTCCTTAAAGGTTGTCAATCTTTTGGACTTTGGATGCGTGGATCGGGGTAGATTTGACAGGCTAATAGATGAGATTGGCTTGGTGCTTGATGATGTGGGTTGCATTAGGTGTTGTCATGTGGGACGTGACGCAAATAAGGCTGCCGATTGGATGTCTAAAATTAGTGTTCAACTTTTGTAGGAGATTTTCATGGCGGATTGTATTTCTAGTTGTTCTTAGTGCTCTTCTTGGGTCATTGACCCCGTTTAGTGTAACCCAAAAAAAAAAAAGCTTTAAAAGTGAAACAATTTTGAGCTTATATTAATCTTAATTTTCTTAAATAAATAAATCCTTTTGTGCTAATGGCTATAGCCATTTTGAGAAACCGTTATGCGGTATTGATGTAAGTAACTAGCAGAAAAAAAAAGACAAAAAGAAAAAAGGAAAATATAGATACAGAATTGAAGCGTAAACAAAAAAAATGCGGCGGCCCAATAAAAATTTGGTTGACGGTTGATACGGGAAAAATATCGTTGAACCGGGTCCGTCCTTGGTTCAACCCTCAACCCCAGTCGGGGGTGAACCGACCGATTTAGGTTCGGGCCAACCAAGTTCGAAGATAGCGTGCTGAGGAAGAAATCTTACATGATCGACAAGCAAGCACGAGTTCGAGATTCTCGGGATGGATAACCCGTCAAAGAGACGGTTATCACCACTATCAGGAGTAGACGATCGTGCCAACCCGGATAACTGCCATGCCCGTAGCATCAAGATCATGTGATCAAGGGGAGTTACCCATCACCCCACTAATGAGTATAACCGTCAAGATCTGACGGTCACTAGAGGAAGGCTTGAACGAGTTAAATGGACAGAATCTAGAAGGTAAACTCTATATAAGCCAAAACCTACGTACGAAGAAGGTAACTGAATCGTATTCCCAATATTTGTATTCATACTTTAGCTTTGCAATTAGCTAGAGCCTTTGTGATCAGTTGATTAACTGACTTAGCCATAGGAGGTGGACTCCCGACCCCCACGGTCGGGCCACATCTGACGATTGTTTTGTAGGTCATTCTCAAGTGATTTAAGGGCTGAGCAGATTTTGGACGCATCATTTGGCGCCGTCTATGGGAAATGCCTCAAAAAGTCATGGTTACCAGGTCATAACAGCAGCCTGCGGTGGCTTAGCGAGAGGTTGACATTCAACTTCTTGGTGGGAATAATTCAGAAGGTATCCCTAAAGGAAGTCGTGCTCGTGAAGTACGAGAAGACGGAGGACAATAGGTAATGATCGATTAAACCCTCCGAATCCTCTCCAACAATAGTTGGATCAAATGCAACTCTTGTAAAATCTAGCCCTATTCTAACCTTGACCCTGACCCGGATCCACTGTTATATTCAGGTCCGAGGACCGGAAGCGGTGGAAGAAGAGATTTATGGACCATTCTGATTGATGATCATGATTCGGAGACCGAGCCCATGGACATTGACAATGATACCCCTTGCTTAAATGCATTGTCGGTGTTTAAGGAAAGTCTGCGCATCGGAGGAGATTAATATGGTTGATGTACCAAATGACCTCTTGTGCACAATCCGAAGGTATTCCCCGAAACTAGACTTCTTGATTGAATTGTGGAAGAAAACCTCACTCAATTTGACCTTGTATAGCCTTTCAAATCCCTACTTGAAGTTGTTGTTCTAAACCTGAGTTTTCTGCTGAAAATATTTTGGTGATACCATCGACCAGGACCATCGACCAAAATATCCCGTCGCAGTTAATGATTCCATGGAATATTCCTTTTCTATTTATATGACCTCGAGCCTTGAGCCTTTTGCAATCATTTTTCTCACTGGGAACGTGGGGAGAGCTTCCAGCAGCTCCTTGGTTAGTGTGAAGGGTATCTCATCAAAGACACTTAGTTTATCATTGATTCTTGTCTTCATCTTCCACACTAAGGTATGACTCTTCATTCCACTCTCTACCCTACCCTTTTCTACTCTTTTCTATTGTCATCTTGCTGATGGGACATTTGGAATGGTGCTGCAACCTTGCAACCACCACTCCAAGTGCCTACTCATGCTCAATCCATGATTCCCTCAGCCATTCATTGATGCTAATGCTTATATCTCATGCCTAGCATATGTATTCCATGATTTACCTATTAACATCATACTATTGGATATCAAATTGAGCTACAGAGTGTATTATGTTCATGTTTAACATTGCCATATGATTCCAATCGAATTTCTATTAGTTCCTCTAGCTATTACATGCTATTCCTCATCAATGCGATCAATTCCAACTCATGCCATGATGTTTATCACTTGAACTTGATAGCTCAAATTGGGGCTTTTTAATTAGACCATTGGATTGGGTTAATTCCTTGAGTTATAGTGTCCTACTACTGTTGTTAAGTATGCCTCCAAGTTTCAGATTGATCCGAACATCGGAAGACTCATTTCGGACCAAAATCCCCAAAATCCACTATTCTCCGAGGACATTTTGGTCGATACTTTTGGTCGATACCATCGACCAAGACCATCGACCAAAGTTGTTGCTTGACACACCTTGGTCGGTTTTGACCCAAATGACATCCGATCTTCCCGACTTCTTTTCTAACTTATTATTGATGTTTGTTTAGGGCCTTAACAATTCTATTGGACTATTCTTGGTATTCTCAATTCATCATCCACTCATCCAAGGTAAGGATGGTTATATCCATAAACATATAAGTCATCAAATATTGAACTGTGCTTTATCCAAAGAATGAAATCTCTAAATTTCTTTCAATCATTATGATACTGTTACATATGTGTTAGAACAGTAACATTTAAATCTTTATACTTTTGTTGTGTTACTTTATCATTTTGATTTGCTTATGTTTATAATGATTCGTTTCAATATCATGATTTGATTACTATTATTAATATGCATTGGATGCATGAGAAATGATGAGATTTGATGTGTGATTGCTTACGTATGACTTGATTGGAGGGTGTCCTACGACACTTCTGTCCTTGGGCATGGAGGGAATGTATGGGATGTTTCGATGGTGCCTATCGACACTCTCCGAGTTATTGGATGACATACATAGGATTGTCTAGTTGTGTGGCTAGGTTCATCCTTGTCGTGTCGCCGAATCGGAAGGGCATTGAGCCGAACAACCGTGGTAGTGTTGGTTGGATGGGCGCTCTAGGCCGGTAACCAATCGGTGGGGACATAAACCATGCTACGGATACTGAAAGGGGCCATTTATTGGTAGAGTTGCATATGGATAGACTTGGGCTCACGGGAGCTCAAGACCGGTAACCAATCTGTGAGAGGACGTGAGAGCTTCCCGTTTACTCTATGTGGATGACCAATAGGGTTGATGAGTCCGAAATCCGGGATTTCGCTGACTCTAGTGTGAAGGATACCGTAAGGATCGCGGGGCGGGAATGGATGTATCTGAATCGACTTGACCGACGAGTAGATGACTTGCATTGGGCTAGGCTTTCTTGTGACATGCGCGATGCTTGACCAAATGGTGATGTGAGAGAGCGGTGACCGATCCCCTTACCATGGTTTTTGATGACTTTACCGATCTTCCGGGCATTCCCAAGATATGGAAATGGGAGAGTGACTGACGACCCGAGAAGTACGGTGCTATGACTTAAAGCATGTCTACCCTAGAGACTAGCATTCATAGAGTTAGACTCATATCTGCATCATATGTTCCATATCACATTGCATTATTATATGTTCGAATGTGTATGATTTCTAATTATGGAATAACTTCCTTCTTGAGTTCTTCGAACTCATTCCTTTTTGTGCAAATGTTTTAGATTACATTCCAGTGCCGAAGATTACGATGGCACCTCCTATGAGGCGGACTATGATTCCACATACTACCCTCGGGTAGTGGTGTCGGTGAGGATCCGTATATTGGAGCCGGGAGGATTACTATCCGCACCGGGGTTAGCCCAGGTTGTGCGGGCGTGGCTTTGGGTTTACTTCATCCGTTTGTTGAGGAGACTACCATTAGTATAGAAGAAACCTAGCATAGTGCCCCATTCCCTGGTGTTATTTGTGGAACCTTGGATCTTGTAATTAACTTGTTTTTGAATTATTCTAGTGACATTTGGATATGTAACTAACTTGATTTACTTCTTTTCGCTTTGCTCTGAGAGGGTGGCTACCACACCTTCTCACCCTTTATGATTTTGATTACACTTTATTATATTATCTATATTCCGCTCTCGATTTAGTTAATCTTATCTTATTCATGATACTTAGTATTAGCTGTTTTTACCATTGATTATTCTTGTTCATGATTGTGTTACCATGTATGTGGGAGGCATGGACCTCGGATCATTGATCCTTGGACTGTGGATCACATCCCGGGTATTCCAAATGGGGTACCGGCTGGGTGGATGTGATTGGTATCGAGCCCAAGATCAAGTGGAACCCCGACCACGAACGGTGACGGAACATTCGAGTCGATCCGGAGTGACTCAAGTACTCCTAGAAGTGAATAATAGATAACCTGGACTAGAAACCAAAATATTTAAACATAATTTGATTCATGAATAAGACACAATAATATAGACAAAATAAATGAACTTCATTGATTTCATAGGGAAATTCTTACAAGTCTGAAAAAGAGAAATACATCCATAATGACATAAAAGAAAATTTCTAGTGTCGTTTCTATGTAGGTGAACGACTCTGCGATCCGTCCGATCCCTCCTAGATCTGAACTCCTCCTCCAGTCGTGCAAACCTCTTGCGGGGTGCACATGTGTAACTCCATCCTCTCTGCCGAGCCTCGATCCTCTCAAGAATAGAGTAAATCGACGACGTGAGAAGCCACATCCGGAGCCTCGTGGTCGTGTGTGATGGGCCTCCGACCTCGGTAAATCGTGGAGCGGAACCTCCTCATGCCTCGAGCCTCCTCATGACCCTGATCATCACCCTCACTATGCTCATCATCATCACCACCATCATCATCATCAGTACTATCATCCTCTGAGTCGTCATCTCCTTATGCATCATCGATATCATCCTCATCCTCTGATCTGACTGCATCCTGGAGCCCCATCTTCCTGATCAACCATGTACAAATGGGCTCACCTAAATCTCGACCCTGAATCGTAGGTGTATGCTCCAAGTCCACACCAAAGTACTCAAAGATACGAGTCAAGAGTCGACCGAAAGCCAAGTTCCTATCCCCAGGAAACTCGATCCGATCAATCATGACATTTTGCATGATGTATGCTAAATCGATTTGTACTCCAGTATACATACTATAAATGACCAGTGCCTCCATCGCCAACACTTTGCTATGATGCCTGCCTTCGGAAGGATGTTTGCCCGACGATGCGCGATAACTCTGCTGAAGGACTCATTGCGGTACCACACGGGGCATATACGGTCAATGTCGTCCCATGAGTCATGCACACCTCGTATACCTCATAAGGAAGAAGCACCTCTCGTGATATCTGTCCAGCGGGATTTCACCACGGAATCTCGTACGATCGGTACATCTAAGATGCGAGCCGTGTCCTCGTAGTGACTGATCTCTCTACCTCCGACCATGGAATCTATGACAATCCTAGAACCATCCCTCGGATCATCCTCTATACGGTAAGTCAGATTACTATAGAAGTATCTGATAAGATCTGGGTAGACTGGCTGTGCCGTGGTGTATAAGTGAAGCCAATCCATAGCCTCTAATCTCTCTCGGATGCAAAATACCTTTAGATCATCCACATCCACCAATCGTCCGTGCTCGATCGGTATATCATGGAAATAATGCTCATATAGAAACTCCGCCATAGGAGTAGTGAAATGCTCCTCGTCTATGACCTCAGCCGGGAACAAGTCCTCTACCCTGTCCACTCGTCTCCCTCCTCTAGGCATGGTGTATCTGTTGAAACATGGAAAGAAACTCATTTGGATTAGTCTCAGTGTATGATTGTTAGATGAAGGGCATTTTCGTAAATTTTCAGAAAATTCGATTTTTGGTGAAATTTTGATTTGATCATTCTAACATATGCATAAGACCTATACAAGCATGCTAGAATACTTTATTTGGTGAAAATCATCTTTTTGACATCGTCAAGGTGAAAATTCAGCAAGTAAGAGAGAGAAAAATCCCTCTTTTGGCTTGCATTTGTGATTTTTGAAAAACTGGAATTTGACCGAATGGAGAGTGGGAACACTTTTCCCCTAGTAGATCAGTGTTGTAGAAATTTGTTTCATGTCAAAATTCCTTTTGGGTTGAAAATGAGACAAGTGCTTGTAAAGTTGAGTTTTTGTGAAATGAATAGTATTTTGGTAACCAAAATAGATGCAATCTTGTGTTTAGAACTTAATCTTACTTGAAAAGTTATGAAAACATGTTTCTAATCATTTATATGTATGATTCTAACCATTAGCTACAAGTATTACTCAGTTTTATTGAAGAACACAACAATGATGAATGAAGTTTTCAAGAAAAGAGAAAAAGAAAGAGAACTTACTTGTGTAGATGATCAAGTGAGACTATCAAGAATGATTGAAGCTTTGAATCAAGTCCTAGCACTTTTGAAAACCCTAGAAAATCGCTTTCTCCAGAGCTAAACTCGAAATGGTTGAGTGAGAAATGAAAATGAAATGAGAAGTGGGCCCTTAAAATCGATTTTCAGAATTTATTTTGGTCGATACCATCGACCAAGAAGCATCGACCAAAATTCTCCATTTTCCCGCATTGGTTATTTTGGGAATTTTTTATTCTTTGACTCATTTCCTCTATATTTTGATCAATGCTGATTTATTTTACTGTTATATTGATAATTCTAACCATGATTTGGTTATCCTATTCGTTGGCCAAGTTGTCTTTGTCAAATTTGAAATTTTGGTATCCTTATCTTTGATCCTTGCAGAATGGTCTTACTTAGAAATCGTTTCGTCGGATCCGGAAGCAACGGAAACGAAGAAACCCCTGCTGGGGCCTCTCGATCGCACAGACGATCATAGCCACACCACGAATGGCATTCCTGGTGCCGCCGATATCGGAAGCTTTAGAGATATCGCCAGCGTCATGACCAACATGATGCAATAGCAGGCTGCCCAATTTAATCAAATGATGACTGGTTTTTCTACCCTTCGCAATGAGAACCGTGCCGGAATTGGAACTTCTGGAGCCGCAGCCCCTCTTATGGAAAGATTCACCGGGACACCCCACACCCGTTTGATGGAAAGTTTCCTAAAGTTACAAGTACCTTCCTTTACTGGTGTAACAAAGGACACCCTCTTTCCGAACAAGTGGCTTCGTGAGTTCTTACGTATGACTTGGGATTGCTTACGTATGATTTGGGATTGGAGGGTGTCCTCCTGATAGTTCTGTCCTTGGGCATCAGAGGGAATAGTATGGGATGTTCTCTGATGGTGCCTATCGACACTCTCCCGAGTTATTGGATGACATACATAGGATTGTCTAGTTGTGTGGCTAGGTTCATCCTTGTCGTGTCAGACCCAAATCGGAAGGGCATTGAGACCGAACAACCCGTGGTGTGTTGGTTGTGGGCGCTCTAGGCCGTAACCAATCCGTGGGGACATAAACCATGCTACGGATACCGAAAGGGGCCATTTATTGGTGAGTTGCATATGGATAGACTTGGGCTCATGGGCGCTCAAGACCGGTAACCAATCGGTGAGAGGACGTGAGAGCTTCCCGTTTACTATATGTGGATGACCAATAGGGTTGATGAGTCCGAAATCTAGGATTTCGCTGACTCTAGTGTGAAGGATACCGTAAAGGATCGCCGGCGGATGGCGTATCTGATCGCTTGCCCCGGTAGATGACTTGCTTGGGCTGGCTTTCCGTGACATGCGCCGACTTGACCAAATGGTGATGTGAGAGGCGGTGACCGATCCCCTTACCATGGTTTTTGATGACTTTACCGATCTTCCCCGGCATTCCCAAGATATGGAAATGGGAAAGTGACTGCGACCCGAGGTCGGTGCTATGAGTTAAAGCATGTCCACCCTAGAGACTAGCATTCATAGAGTTAGACTCATAGCTGCATCATATGTTCCATATCACATTGCATTATTATATGTTCGAATGTGTATGATTTCTAATTATGGAATAACTTCCTTGCTGAGTTCTTCGAACTCATTCCTTTTGTGCAAATGTTTTAGATTACATTCCAGTGCCGAAGATTCGTGGCACCTCCTATGAGGCGGACTATGATTCCACATCTGCCCTCCGGGTAGTGGCGTCGTGAGGATCCGTTATTGGGCCGAGGAGGATTACTATCCGCACCGGGTTAGCCCCGGTTGTGCGGGGTGGCCCGTTTACTTCATCCGTCGTTGAGGAGACTACCATTAGTATAGAAGAAACCCTAGCATAGTGCCCCATTCCCCTGGTGTATTTGTGGAACCTTGGATCTTGTAATTAACTTGTTTTGAATTATTCGTGCATTTGGATATGTAACTAACTTGATTTACTTCTTTTCCGCTGCTCGAGAGGGTGGCTACCACACCTTCTCACCCTTTATGATTTTGATCACACTTTATTATTATCTATATTCCGCACTCTGATTTAGTTAATCTTATTTTATTCATGATACTTAGTATTAGCTGTTTTTACCATTGATTATTCGTTCATGATTGTGTTACCGTGTATGTGGGAGGCATGGACCTCAGATCATTGATCCTTGGACTGTGGATCACATCCCGGGTATTCCAAATGGGGTACCGGCTGGGTGGATGTGACAACTCTAGTTTTTGAAGATGAACAAGACACTCCGTATGTTGGTTAAACAAGTGGTGGCTCCCCAGGCTCCTGATCATCAGGAGGCAAGAAGGCGTGCAGGAGAACTAGAGACGTTCATACCACCGTTGAGGGGACATTCCCTGCAGGGAGATAGGCAACCGGCAGGAGGACAAAATTTTGCCCGAACCTGCGAGGGAATTCCTGAGAACGAGATAGAGAATGGAGAACCTGGGAACTACTCAGAAGGAACTGTTGGCATGAACGACCGCAATCAAGCCGAACCCGGTTCGTAACGAGACTGGGCAGAGGAGTACGCACTCACTCGCCAACATCGAAATGTTAGGGTCAAGAGATTTATCGAACCGGTGGCGGACGTTCAGTCCATATTGGTCAAGAGCTTGCAGATATCAATCAAAGGTTGGGATTACTCTCCCGAGGGAAGATGGCCGATGACATCTATTCGGTCATCAAAATGACCCCTTTCATCAAGGCAATAGCTGGATTTGAGTTTTCTCATAATTTCCGGCTCCCAACTTTCTCTTCGTTCGACGGTTCGGGAGATCCCACCGCCCATATCAGTTATTATCAGTAGACTATGGCTATGGCTGGTAATTCTGATGAAATCCTTTGTAGGGTGTTCGGTTCATCTTTAACCAAAGTGGCACAAAAGTGGTTTTCAAATCATCCTTCGGGAAGGATTGTCGATTTTGAGGAATTGGCACATAAGTTTATCGGTTGTTTCCAAAGTGGAATCCAGATCAAAAAGACAGAGGAAACTTTGTTCACCATAAAGCAAGGAAAGAATGAATCAATTCGGGAGTACCTAAAAAGATTCAACAAAGTTACTATGGAGATTGAGAATTTGGATGAACAAGTAGCTGCTTTGTTCACTGGACTTACAAATTGGAGACTCTTGGAGTTATTACTTCAAGACATGCCAACCACCTATGCTGAACTGGTGCAAAGGTGTCAAAACCAGGCAGAAGTGACGGAGATTCTGGATGCGTGTTAGGGAGAAACAAAGGCTTCGACCAAGGAACAGAAGGCTCCTGAAAAAAGGCAGAAGCCTAGGCAGCCCAATCATGATCGAGCAAGAAAGCCTCGTCCCCGATCAGAGATTTCTGAATATCATCAAGAGGCAGGATATCTTGAAATGGCCACCAAAGGTCATTTCCAAGCTTGGAGAGCGTAACATGGAAAGGTACAGCCGTTTTCACAAAGATTACGGGCATTACACCAATGATTGCAGGCACCTAAAGGCCGACATTGAGAGATTGATCTCTCAAGGGTATCTCTCCAGTTTCATTAAAGGATGACCGGCGGAGACAAGAGTTGTTGTCGAAAAGAGGGACTGTTCGGAAAGTCAAAAGCAAAGGATCGGGGTTCCCTAGTCAAAGAAGGGAAAGGAGGTGGTTAATGCTAGCCGATCTCCTATCCTAACTATTTTTGGAGGACCCGAACCAGAGTCACTTCGAAAGTTGAAAGCCAAATCTAAGTTCGTTGGAACTGGAGAAGTGCAGAAAGGGAAGAGAACGAGTGGTGAAAGTTCGATCACCTTCGATGATGAAGACGAAAGAGGTATTTGCACACCTCACGATGATGCCATAGTCATTAAGGTGGAGATCGGACGTAGGGAAGTACATAGAGTATTGGTCGATACCGGCTCCTCCGCAGATCTTTTGTCGTACGAAGCTTACCAGAAACTAAAGATCGAGGAGGATTTGATGGAGCCATCATCCACGCACTTATATGGATTTGCTGGGTCGTTAGCTGTAGCCGAAGGATCGGTTCAGCTGGACCTTTCAGTTGGAAATTTCCCCAAGGAAACTACCGTTCGGGTGAATTCTTGGTGGTTTGAGAGCTTCCGGCTTACAATGTTATCCTTGGCAGACCATCCTTGACAAAGCTATGTGCAGTGGTCTCAACGAAGCACATGAAGATCAAGTTCCCAACTGATAAGGGAATTGGTCAAGTGTCTTCCGATCAGAGAATCTCCCGACAATGTTATGTAGCTTATTTGATGGACAAAGAAGGCCCGAAGAAGGCTACGGCATTACCGATTGAGATACGTGACAATCGGGATGAGGAAGAGATGCAAAGACCTGAACTAGTAGAGAAATTAGAATGAATCCAGCTGGATCCTGATGATGAAAAAAGAACAACTCATATTGGATCCGAGCAACTGGAGGAGTTCAAGTCAGAATTGAAGATTTTCCTTCTGGAAAATAGAGATGTATTCGCATGGTTTGCTGAAGACATGCCAGGAATAGATCGACAAGTAGTAGAGCATAAGCTATGGATAGATCCGAAGGACAAACCAGTGATCCAGAGGAGAAGAAACTTTTCAATAGAAAAGCATGAAGCTATCAGAAGCGAAGTTGAGAAGTTGAAGAATTCAGGGTTCATTGAGCCTATTGAATGCCCGACCTGGTTGGCCAATGTGGTAATGGTCAAAAAAGCCAATGGAAAATGGAGAATGTGTACTGACTACACAGACCTCAACAAATTTGTCCAAAAGACTACTATCCATTGCCTTAGATAGATCTTTTGATAGACGCTACCGCAGGATATGAGACTCTGAGTTTCATGGATGCATATTCAGGATACAACCAGATTCTCATGAATCAGGAAGATGAAAAGTTCATTGACCGATCGTGAAAGTTTCTATTACAAAGTCATGCCATTCGGCTTAAAGAACGCTGGAGCAACCTATCAGAGGCTAGTGAACAAGATTTTCAAAGATTTGATTGGGAAGAATATGGAGGCTTACGTGGACGATATGTTTGTCAAGTGCGTGGCGCATTCGGGGCACATTACTGATCTTGCAAAGGTATTTTCGGTGCTACAAAAATACCAAATGAAAATGAACCAGGAGAAGTGCGCATTTGGCATATCCTCGGGAAAGTTCTTGGGTTTCATGGTATCTCAAAGAGGTATAGAGGCTAATCCAACTAAAATACAAGCTTTGATTAACATGGAACCGCCAAAGACCGTTCGGGACGTGCAATGCTTGATAGGGAGAGTAGTTGTGCTGAACTACTTTATTTTGCAATAGGGAGAGAAGTGTCTCCCTTTCTTCAAAACTTTGAAGGATCTAAAGGGGGAGCAAAGAGGCCCGATGGACTGACGAATGCCAAAAGGCATTCAAGAACTTGAAAGAAACTCTTGGCAAGCCACCTCTATTGTCCCGACTAGAGAAAGGAGAAACTTTGCAAGTTTATTTGGCCACATCACTTTCAGCCGTTAGCACAGTTCTCATTTGGGAGAAGGAAAGAAAGTAGTGGCCAATATATTATGTTAGCCATGTACTCCTTGATGCAGAAATGCGGTACTCCCAGATCAAGAAGCAGACTTTGGCCCTTATGATGGCAGCCATAAAACTAAGACCATACTTCCAGGCACACCCGATAGAGGTATTAACTACTTTTCCTTTGAAAAACGTCCTTCATAAGCCTGATTTGTCTAGAAGAATGGTGGCATGGTCGGTTGAGCTCAGTGAATTCCAAGTGAATTTCAAGTCTCGTACGACAATCAAAGCTCAAGCGCTAGCAAATTTTGTCGTGGAAACCACGACTCCAATGGAAGAAGAAACCGAACCAAGTATTCCGATCATGTGGGAGGTATATGTTGATGGTTCAAGCAACAAGCATGGAGCTGGAGCGGGTGTTCTACTCAAGAGTCCAATGGGTTTTATCATTCGATATAGGTTAAGATTCGCCTTTGAAGCAAGTAACAACGATGCTGAGTACGAAGCTTTGATAGCCGGACTCCGATTGACTAAGGCCCTGGCAATAGCTCATGTCACTATCTTCAGTGATTCGCAGCTAATTGTTAATCAGGTGCAAGGAGAGTATGGCGTCAAGGAGCCCTGATTACCAAAATATCAAGAAATCGTAAGGGGATTACAAAAAGAATTCAAAGATCTGAAGGTGTGCCAGATCCCGAGGAAGGAGAATACAATGGTAGACGAACTCTCAAGATTGGCTAACGTCAAGGAAAAGACGCTCAAGCCCTCAGTTTATGTAGAGGAGTTAGCACTCCCGAGTAATCAGGAAAAGGAGATATCCTATATCAAAGCCGAGCGCTGTTGGATGGACCCAATTGTAGAGTACCTTCAGAATGACAAATTGCCAAAGGACATGAAGGAGGTCCGGATGGTTAGGGTACAAGCGTCAAGATTCATTATGCAGAATAGAAGGTTGTACCGAAGGTCTTATGCTGGACCACTCCTCAATGCCTAGGCCCAGAAGGATCGTGAATCGCTTTGGTGGAAGCTCACGAAGGGATTTGTGGTGCACACATGGGTGGTCGGGCCCTGGCTCACAAAATCCTCAGGCTTGGACTATACTGGCCAAAGAACCAAGAAGCTACAATGGAGTATGTCCGTGCCTACAACAATTGTCAAATTCATATAATAGTGTCAAAAAGGCCCGTAGAAACCCTAACGTGAATTCTTGATCCCATCCCATTCGCAATGTGGGGACTTGACATTATGGGTAAATACACCAAGGCATTTGGCGGACGGGAATATCTTATTGTGGCAATCGATTATTTCACAAAGTGGGTAGAGGCAAGCGCTCTAGCGACAATTACTGAGAAGAAGGTGGAGAAGTTCATTCTGGAATCTATAATTTATAGGTTCGTGTTGGTGCAACCTAGGGGGGGGGGTGATTAGGTTGTACCTCGTGGATTATACCAAATTCTCAGTTTGATTGCAATTTCAAGGTCAATTGACAATTTAAATGAAATTCAATAAAGACAAGCAATCACAACACAAGAATTTATAGTGGTTCGACTTTACAAGTCTGCGTCCACTCCTCTCTTAGCCTCAAAAGAGTATTCCGCTAATAAATCTCTTTCAATACGATGGGTAGAGAGTCAAACCCTTACAATCTTTGTTCATGGGCAAGAGCCCCCAAGCAATCTTTGTTCACGGGCAAGAGCACCCAACCAACAAGTTCTAATCTAATGGGATAGCAGAAAGGAAAAATCATTTATTAAAAGAGATGATGAATGCAATGTCAATCAGTATTGGCTTACCACTTGACTTGTGGGGGGATGCAATATTAACTTTGTGTTATGTTTTAAACAGAATTCCCCGCAGGAAGACTAGAATGATACCATATGAAAATTGGTATTTAAGGAAATCAAGTGTGAAACACTTGAGAACATGGGGTTGTTTGGTCAAAGTGGCCATTCCATAACCTAAGAAGCGAAAAGTTGGTCCCAAACCATTGACTGTGTGTTTTTAGGATATGCAGTACATAGTTTTGCATACCGTTGCATGGTTATAAGAACCATTGAAGAAAATTTGTGAGGAAAATTCAATAATTGAGACAAGGGATGCTGAATTCTTTGAAAGAATATTTTCTTTTAAATTAAATAGACTTGATAGTGAGTCTAGAAGTAGTAGTATGAATCATGGAAATGATTTGGCTACACCCGCTGATTTATCTCAAGAATTGACACAAGACAGTGGAAATGAGACAATATTGACTCCAAGTGAAAATGAGAATCCTATACGGAGAAGCAAAAGACAAAGGAAAGCTAAATTTTCATCTAATGAGTGGATAGTCCATCTTATAGACAATGACCTTCTCACATATAGTGAAGCAATTACTTCTCCGGATGCTGTCTTTTGGAAGGAAGCTATAAAGAGTGAACTAGATTCCATTATAGCTAACCACACTTGGGAATTGGTAAATCTTCCTCAAGGTTCAAAGGTGTTAGAAACCAAGTGGTTATTTCGAAAGAAATTGAAACCTGATGGTTCCTTAGATAAGTTTAAAGCCAGACTTGTAGTCAAAGGTTTTAGGCAAAAGAAAGACATAGATTACTTTGACACCTTTGCACCTGTAGCAAGAATAACCACTGTGAGAGTTCTCATGGCGATTGCATCTATCTACAATTTGGTGATACAACAAATGGATGTAAAAACAACATTTCTAAATGGGGAATTGGAGGAAGAGATCTACATAAGACAACCAGAAGGTTATGTTTCTCTTGGTCAACGTAATAAGGTTTGTAAATTAGTCAAGTCATCATATGAGTTGAAGCAAGCACCCAAGTAGTGGCATGAGAAATTTGATACTGCTCTTATTTCGAAGGGTTTTAGTGTCAATGATTCTGAAAGGTGCTTATATAGTAAGTTTCATCAAGGGAAGGGTGTTTTTATTCTACTTTATGTAGATGACATGTTGATCATGGGAACAACCCTAGAAATATTTTATCAAACTAAGAAACTGCTATTGTCTTTATTTGACACCAAAGATTTGGGCACTGCTGATGTAATTCTGGGAATTAGAATCATCAGAAAAGAAAGAGAAATTATACTCTCTTAAGCTCATTATGTGGAAAATATGCTTAAGAAGTTTGGTTTTTATGATTCTGGTTCATTCAAAACTCCTTTAACTATGGAAAGCAATTTTCAGAAAAATATTGGAGAACCAGTAAATCAGAAAAGATACTCACAGATATTATTGGATCTATGACTTATCTGATGAACTATACTAGGCCAGATATTGCTCTAACAGTTGGAAATTGAGCCAGCATACTCATAATCCTAGTAAAGAGCACTGGCTTGGAATTGAACGATTACTTCGGTATCTTAAGGGTACTATGCATTATGGACTTCACTATAGTGGAAGTCCCTCTGTTTTGGATGGACATTGTGATGCTAATTGGATCTCAGATTCAAGAGAAACACTAGCTACAAGTGGATATGTGTTTATGCTAGGTAGAGGAGCAATCTCATGGAAGTCAGTTAAGCAATCATGTGGAACATCTTCTACAATGGAAGCAAAATTCATAGCTTTGGAAAAGGATGGAAGTGAAGCTGAATGGCTTAGAAACCTGATTGCAGATATACCTCTATGGCCCAAACCAATGCCACCTATATCGTTGCATTGTGACAGTAAAGTAGCTATAGGAAGAGCCAAGAATCGGGTATATAATGGCAAAAGAAGACACATACGTCTTCGACATAATCTTGTGAGGCAATATATTGATGAAGGAACAATTGCAATTGATTACGTGAAATCAAAGGAGAATTTAGATGATATGTTCACTAAAGCTATGCCTACAAGAGCTTTTAATGGAGCACTTATGGGAATGGGATCAAGACCTGTGACTTAGGTCATGTGACGGACACCCAACCTATGTGAAGAGGTTAAATCTTGAATTAGGTTCAAAGGGTAAGCAACAAAGTCACTAGATGACCTGTTTGTACTACTATACCCATTCTGAATAAATATAGTAAAGTAGTACCCACCATATCGTTGATAGGATGAGTGACTGACTCTTAATCAAGCATAGCTCACTAAATGTGGGGGTGTGTCAGATGTGGTGCACACCTGATGCTGACCTAAACAAATATAGAGGGTGAGGCCGCCTTCAGTTGGAAATGTTACATAGGCAAACTTCCTTAAATATCTATGAGACCAAGATTTGAGACAACGCCGATAAAATGTCTACTTCTCTTTATAAAGGGGTTGTAGGAAGGTCGACCAATTGGATATGAATGGTGGAGTAGCCAGCTACACTGAAGAGGATAGGTTCAAGAAGTCAGACTTCATCGGTACTCTGTAGCGTGCTTTATCAGATCTAGTGTAGATTCAAGTCCGAAAGACATCTACAACGAAGTGTCCTATTGTGTCTAATGTGTTCACTGCTGCTTGAGTCTTTAGCCTTTGTATTTGAAGTTTTAACCATTGTGGGGGATTGTTGTAAATATGTTTAAAACTTATTTTATATAAATATCTATTTTAATTGTTTTTTATCCATGGTTTTATTTAGTCCCACATCGGGTTGAGAGGATCTAATTATATGGTTTATATATAGTAAGGGCCCATGTATTATTAATTTGTGCGACACAAACCGAGCCTGAATCTTGTTGTGACCCTGCCATGATTATATAGATATATATTAATATTAATATATCTATATGACTTGGGACGTGGGTCGTGGGCTTTGATCTGGAAGGCCCATTTTGTCATGGGCCCTATTCTTGAAAGCCCGTGGGTCGTGGGCTTTGATCCGGAAGGCCCATTTTGTCATGGGCCCTATTCTGGAAAGCCCGCTGCTGGGTGATTATGTGGAGATGCCATTAGAGAGGCACTCTCCTGTAGGGAGGTCAGCTAGATAGGTATCTTCTTGAAGGGAGTTGAGCTGAAAGGTACCCTCACAAAGAGAGGTGACCTTACCCTTTCACCTACAGCCTTTGGAGCTCTATATAAACCCATTTCCGAGTTCATTCTAAGCACTGAATTACCTCCTCCTCTTTCTTTTTCTCTCTCCCTGTTGTTGTTCTGTCAAGCAATGACATTACCTAATACACCTTAAGTAACCTTTCTGAGGTGCAACCTTAAAGGTAGGGCTGACTGATCTTGGGATGAAGACACTGTAGAACCTTAAAGAAATCGGGGTGTCTAAATACCTTAAAGAAAGTACCTTTGGTACGTTTCAGCTCTCAAGTAGAATTGTAAGATCAAGTGTATTTGCAGATTCCTCAACAACTTTTCAACACATACATTCAAAAGGCATCAAGGAAAACGCATTTCAGTTACATATCATCCCCTAGATTGGATTCTTGAAAATCCTAAGGGGGAAGGTTGATAAACTCAAGACAAAGTTAGTCTTTTGCTTCCTAAAAAGAGATGAGGTTGAACCCACAACAAAGAAAGATTATGGTTCAATCTTGGAGGATTTGGCCTCAATCAAGACCGTTATGTCTGGGATTCTTGTTCCCAAGGACTACATTTGGCTTGCCAATGCTAACCGGTATTTAGAAAGCCCGACTACCCTTGTAACTAATGCTCATAAAGAAGGACTAGAAGTCTATGCGTTAGATTTTCCAAATGATGTGCCTATAAGCTTTAACTATAGCGGTGATCCTTCATTGAGTACTTGCAATACGTTGACAACACTGCAAAATTCTCTATTGATGGCTTTCTCACTGACTTTCCGCCCACTCCATCGGAAGCTGTAGGTGAGATTCTTTACAACTCGATCTTCTTCTATGTTCTTTTTTTTTTTCTCCACCCTCTGAAGCAATGAATGCACACTTCCTAAAAGCAAGCTCCAATTTGAGATGTCATTCAAATGGTTTAAGATATCAACTCTGGAGAGTTTTCTATTCTTTGATTCAGATTTATCTTTACCTTGTAGGTTGCTTGGCACATACCAAGAACACCAACAAAACCAACATAGGTGACTACTACTCTTAGCCTGTCCCATTCGCCTATATATTAAATGAAGGCAAAAATAAAGAAAAAAAAATTAGAATATCTCTATTATATTTTGTGCCAATAACTTATTACCTTTTGTGGTGAAGGTTTGATCATAAGCCATGATGGAGCCAGTGGAATCTTCCCAGCATGCACTGATATGGCTTATCAACGAGCAATTGATGATGGGGTGAACATAATAGATTGTCCAGTTCAGACGTCAAAAGATGGAGTGGCCTTCTACTTTGATTCACCAAACCTCACAAGGGATTCATGCGATGAGTATTTTCATTCCTCGAGCTTCCGTGGTTTCTGAAATTCAAAGTCAGAAAGGGATTTTCTCATTCGATCTAACATGGAGTGAGATTCAGACTTTGATGCATAAGAATATAAACACCATCATCATCATCATTTATAATTTAGCAAATAGATATCCATATTATTGCTCCAAAATCTATCAGCTCCAGCTCAGCCAAGAAGTGTATTGAACCTGAGACTTGTGGATCAAAGGAAATTTGTTAAAGTTGTCCATCTCCTATGTTAAAGTCAGATTCTGGATAACACCATTCCTCGTAGAGAGGAGTAAATGCTCGAAGAGGTGAAGTTCTCTTGGGTAGGTGCCAGAATTAATGCTGGTTTAAATTGGCTTAGATTGACTTACTTGAAGGAGGTATAAGGGATAGTTCTTATTCCAAAAGAAGATATCATCGAGTGGATGGATGCCAACTGTTGGATGGGTTGATCCAACTCCCAAGTGGAGAACCAAGGTGAAGGTGGATTGCTTGTGCGCTAAGCAATTGGATTCAAGCACTCCTTAAGGATCCTGAATATCTCCGTTATAGATTGATTGATTTTAGATGTGACACGTCTTGCTCTGATCCCCCTACAACAACTAGAAGCAATTCCTAGAGGAATGTTGGCCTGCTGGCTTATCCTCGATAAGCGTAGTTAATTAAATGCATAGGTACGATGCATTAAATGCTAAATTTAAGCCTCAACATGCAAGGATAGCTTTTTAGCCGAGCAGTCTTGCCGACGAGTAGTGGCCTAGAGATGTGTCGTGTGTCTAGAAATGTTTGCCGCCAAGTGGCTGGCCAGTAACCTTTTCCAAGGAGTGCCTAAAGATTAGTCCGGAGCCAAGAGGCCAGTCCGAAATCTAGATTCTGAGGAGAGCTAAGGGACCATCCGAAGACTAAATTTGAGGAGAGCCAAGCGGCTGGAGAGAGGACTAAGCCAAACCCGGTTGACCCTAGTTCATACAGTTTGCACTGGTTTGGAAGTCTCAAATCTTTTTGATACAGCCCAATCCCCTTAGTCTTTAGATTTGAACTTCGTGTGTTAGCTCCGAAGATTGACTTTTCCAAATATCTTTTATCTAAATTGTCATCTAGGAACTCAAAGTGCTGAGAGTCCCTTGAAGTGACTCATTAAATGAAGTGATGGTTTTGGCAACTATTAATAGGACCTGTGCGTTATTCAAGGAAAATTGCCACAAAAAATTTGCGAAGTATACATACCCGATATCATTCGACCAATCATTGTTTGAAAAAAGATCAGAGAGTATGTACGACAAGTCCTTTCCGACGAGTGTCTAAACTTTCATTGATAGGATTTCTTGAAATGCACGAAATTCCATTCGTGAGGGAGTTCTCTTTCTATCTCCATATTAGTAAGCTGGTAAGTCCCCGATTGTAGCTCCCAAACAACTAACTAGGGTCCTTCCCATCTGGGAGACAACTTGTCTTTGCCCCTGGGGTTAGAAACACCAGTTTGGCGGAGAACTAAGTCACCTACTTGAAAAGTCTTGCTGCATACTCTAAAGTTGTAGTGCTTAGCATTTCTTTTTTGATAGGCTATATTTTTGTAAAGTGCTCCTTGAACTTCATCCAAGAACTCTAGGTTATCTCTAAGGCCTTCTTCGTTGGCATTTGCATCATAATGAGTTGATTTGAGTGAACCTACCAACACCTCAACTAGAACTAAGGCTTTGGTGTCGTAAGTAGCTTAAAAGGTGTCTCTTCAGTTGGTGTTCGAATAGAGGTTCTATACCAAGACACATGAAAACATCAGAGTTTTATGCTTGAATTCTTTACTTGTTTCGGAACCGATCATGGTTCCTCGAGAAGGGTTGTCTTGACTTAGGGGAACTCATTGTAGTTCCTCAATAGGTTCTCCTCTTTGCATCTAGTCCTCCTCTTTTTGATGAAAGTCAAGATAGCAATTTCAAGACTGCTTTTGATCAATTTTACAAATTCCAACCCCTTCATTGGTTTGGAATTTCATCATCATGTGCTGGGGTGATACTATGTCCCCCAGTGCACTCAAAGTTGATCTCCCCAAAATAACATTATATGCCTAAATATTTCGGACAACCATAAACATGGTCGGCAAGGTTACTTGCCCAGGATAAGTGCCAACTTTAAGATCAAGCTAACTATTACTTCAACAGTGGTGGAGCTCCCAGCAAATCCATAAAGGAGGGTTCCATTTAGCGTCAAGGCCTCTGAATTAATTTTGAGGTGACAAAACACTTCTAGTGAGAGGATATTAGTTAACGAGCCTGTGTCCACTAGCACTTGGTAGACCATATGATTTGCCATCTTGACTTTGATGACCACATCATCATTAAGAGGAGTGTGTATGTCCACAAGCTTCTTCTTTGAGAAAGTTATGGCCTCAAAAAGGATGAATTGGGAACTCTTCAAGGGCCCGATAGTGCCTATGAATCTAGTGGTCCTCTTAGCCTACTGAAGTGAATCGAGAGTAGACCTCCCAAAGATAGTATTGATTTTGGCGAGATCCTCATCTCTTGGGAGTTGTTGGAGCCTTTCCTTCAGCATATTCTCTATCCCTGGGCAAAGTCCTACTGCGTTTTTGAGAGGATCTGTCTCTAGTACGCCTAGACTTGACCAAATGGTTGAAGTAGCCTTCGTTTATTAACTTTTCGATCTCGATTTTTCAACATGTGGTAGTCATTAGTATGATGACCCTTGTCCTTCCTAGTCTTCTAGGTTGTCCGCAGTAATTGGGTCAAGGCATCCTTCCAAGACATTTCATGGATGGAGTTTAAGTCAACACTATCACTCACCACCATTGGTATGAGTATTGGTGCATGTCAGGGTTAAACCTAGCCCAATGCAAGTCATCTCCTGAGTCACATCTACTTTAGGGTTAGATACGTCCGTTCCTTGCTTCCTGCGATCCTTTCCGGTATCTTTCCCCCTAGAGTCACCATCTCCTTCCCGACTATGTAGACTCTTAACCCTATTGGTCATCCACACATAGTAAACGGGAAGCTATTGTGTCCTCTCATGCTTCCCGCACTCTTGAGCACCCATGAGCCCAAGTCTACTGCATGCAACACTACCAATGAATGGCCCCCACAATGTGATTTGAGTCCTCTCACGGGTTGGTTGCCGGTCTTGAGCGCCAACAAATCCCCATTGCTACCACAGGTCACTCGGTCTCAATTCCCCTTCTGATAGGGCCAGATATGACAGGAGTTTCCCTACCCAAACACTTCTAGACCAATCCTAGGTATGTCAACCAGTAGTCAGGGAAAACGCTAAGGGGCACCATAGGAAAGCGTCCCATACCACCTCCACTGGTGTCCTGACAGAAACACCAAAAGGGCATTCCCCATTCCACAACCACAACCTAGGCAATCACATCATATCATGATTCCATACATATCACAATATAATCACATCATTCATAACCAATAACATTATGTAAATCAAATCATAAATAGCCTACTATAATTACAGAAGTAATACATCATAGAAAAGTATACTAAATAGCAACTAACGTATGCAAACACAATCTAACAAAGTATAGAATGCAAGTATGTAAATTATGAGTGAACATACCCACCATGAATTCGATTTGTAAACTTCGAGAAAGAGGTCAAAGGGCAAGTCCAAAATCACCAAAATAACCCTAAGCAAACATGTAAAGAACATAAAGAACAAACCCTAATGATTAGAGATGAAACAAAAGCAAAACAGAGAAAATTTGCTGTCACTGACTCTATTGGTCATTTAGGCTTGGTCTCTTGAAGCAACCAACATGCTATTGTACGGACAGAAACCCTAAATTGGTCATAACTTCTTCAATTGAAGTTCGATTACTCCGAAATTAGAAGGGGAGTTCCACAAAAACATACTAAGACTATATATGATGATTCAAGCATCAAACATGGTCAATGGAATATAATTCTAATCAAATCATAAAATTGGGTTTTTACCGAAATCAGTCCGTGTATCTCACGTAAAAACTAGAGAGAAAGGGGTTTCACAATAGGAAAGAAAGAACAGTAGTTCAAAATCAATAATTGGCATTGGGAAGGGTCTAACATGAATATAGAAATCAAGGTCTTTGAATGGATACCCCCATTCTTGAAGGTTACCCTAGAATTTCCCCTCAAAATCAAACCACAGTAGATTCACAAAGTGATAGAGGGAAAAGGGATTCACCTTGAAATTATGGGGATATAAGGGAAGGTCAAGGTAATGGTATGAGACCTTCCTCACAATCACAAAATTGGGTAGAAATAGAAGAGGGAGAAAGATCTAGAGAGAAACAAATCGATTACTAACCTTGTAGAAGAAGATTCGATGAGAAACTCTGACGGATGTTTGGGGATCTTCCTTGGCTTCAAAGAGGAGGTTCTAAGGTTCTTTCCATGTTCTCCAGAGGCTTTAGAACATTATGGGATGAAATAGAATGCAAAACACTTAAATAGGGCTCCAAAAACCTAATTTCGGGGAATTGACCAAACTGCCTCTGTTACCTTTGGTTGGTCAGGGTTGGTCGCTTGGAGCGACCAAGCTTGCCAGTAAGATCAAAAATAGGTGTTTTGATCTCCAGAAGCCACAAACTCCACTGGGTCCTTTTCCAACAAAGAAAAGGGTCTTACCTAGCATTGTAGGACCTTCCAAAGGTGTCAATACTATATCTTGGTCCACCTTTCAAGTCAAACTTCATTCTAATCACATCATCATCCAAACTCACTCGATGTTTCCATACTAAGATCTTCATTAACAACCTTAAAGTTTTCTAGGTTAGACCTCAAGGGTTCAAATTGGATGGCCCACAACCGTCTTCTTCCTTCACTTCGGGTCTTCGGATCTATACTATGAATTTCCGGATTAGGGTTAGGTGGGATTTCACAGAGCCAATAGCAGCTGATGCATTGTAGGAACAGAGGGACTGCCATAATCAACAGAACGCAGAAAACATTCATGACTAACAAACAGGCTGGTTAATTCAACAAAATTCACCGGAGGTTGACGCAGGCGAATCGGAGTTGCAAAATCTCTGTAGTCACTACCAAAACCATGAAGAAACCTAGAACCAAATCTTCATCAACAACTGGTTCAGTGATTGCAACCAAAGCATTAGCAATCGACTGAGCATGTTGAAGAAACTCAGAAAAGGATTCAGATCAATGCTACAAGAGAAACAACTGATCTTTAAGATCCATTACATGAGTATGACTAGAAGGAACATAATGCAAGCTAGTTTATCCCAAGCATCGCATTCAATAGCCGCTTGAATAACATGCGCAACAACAGTTTCAAACAGAGAAGAGATGAGCCAACTCACAATAATCTGATCTTGATGATCCCAATGTGCAATAGTAGAATCTTCAGACAAAGAATAACCGGAAGACTCACTAGAAGGAGCATCAGAAGAAGAAATTGGACGAGGAAACATACCATCAATGTAACCGTAAAGAGCATGACCACGGAGTAGCGGAACAAATTGAGCCTTCCAGAGTGGATAATTGGACAGACCAAGCTTCAGTGGAAGCAAAGGAGCAACATTCGGTGAGATCGAGCCAGAAGATCCCATCGAAGGAGAAGAAGATGAAGGCATCAGGATCAAGAAAACCCTAAGCTCACAGGAGCAAGAAAAGCAACTGATACCACGTGATAGAACTGAACAATTATCATTTAGTAGAAGTTGCATTTATACAAGATTTAAATACTAGATCTAAGTTAGTTACAGAGTATTTGTGAACAATAAACTCTATTAAGTACTAGCTATAGAAGAAAATAATCTGGCAAAGACTTTGGCACTATATCCAACTGCCTTAGAAGTATTGTTATTGTGTATAGGTAACATAAGAGTACTCTCTACAATAATATTGTACTGCTATGTATTGATGATATGAATTTGGACAAAAAGAAACTCATGCATTTTAGTGATCTGCTAAAACCTTTTATCCCGGAAGAACCATTTCTTGAATTTATTGGAGAGCATTTGGGTTATCTATAGTAATCAATCTGCATTATCATAAAGAAATGGAGCATGCGACTGCCATAGTCTTTAAACCTTATGGGAAGAGTTCTCTCTGGGGGAGCATGGCCCTTGAGTGCAAGGGGGCCAATAAGAAAAACATCTAAGCACCAGTAGAGTGGGCATTTCTGTTTGTAATGGGGGCAATGCAGTCATTTCACCCACCTTATGTGAAATGATGTAGGGATTTCCACAATTTTTCTCCCCAATCCAAATCTCATCCCCTCCAAAGAATTCAGATCCAGATCCTCTCTCTCCAAGCCACTCATTTGTCCTTTCTATCCAACTGATGGATGGGCGACATGTGAGTAGAGAGCATGTCAACCATTGGATGCAAAGGCTGAAACAGATTTTGTTAGTTTAGAAATGGCTGAAATGGAATCAGTCCATATTCAAAAGGTGAGATTTCGCTTCCAAACAGATTGATTCCAAATTCGCCTTTGCATCCAATGGTTGCCATCCTCTCTATCCACGCATTGCCCCTTCAACTGTTGGATAGACGAAAAACTTGGATGGAGAGGATCCAAATTTAGAAAATTTATGAAATTTTCCAAACCACAACAAATGATGTTGTGATGGATTTTAAACTCTCATATATCTATTAACCAAAAAAATTCCTTTGTATTTTCTACTTCTCTATTAATATAGAGTTAGGAATATGGAAGGGCATACCTAGAGCATGAAGCACATGGATGCTAGGGTATGTCGATGCCTAACATGAGTCTATATCCTCTCCACTCGGGCAAGCCATCTTATGATTCTCCCACACTCACATAGGGCCTGTTGATGGTACACGGGTAGGCCCCGTGCTAGGCCTTATATGAGTGAGGGAGGATGGGAGGACAAACCGCCTAGGTGGAGACGTACTTATTGCAAGACCAAGAGGCAAGATGACTAAGGATTATGCATGAAGAGTTGCACCAAGTTGATGAAAAGATAACAAAAAAGAGTAGACAATGCAAACGCAATTGCAAATAATTGCCCGAGCAATGACCCCCCCGCCCCCGGGGGGGCGCCCCCCCCCCCCCCCCCCCCCCCCCCCCCCCCCCCCCCCCCCCCCGCGCCCGCCCCCCCCCCCCCCCCCCCCCAGGGGCCCCCCCCCCCCCCCCCCCCCTCGGGCCCCCCCCCGGGGCCCGGGGGGCCCCCCCCGCCCCCCATGCCACCCCCCCCCGCCAGGCTGAATCTCAAAGGGTTAATTGACACCATCTAGGTGTTTCAATTTTTAACTTGAAGGAACAAATACCTCCCATCTAGGAATTACAAGGAAAACTCTAACCAAACTAATGTTGCTTGTTTAGGATTGTCAAATCCCCCGGATTTCTACCCCTTTAACCCGTGGTTTCAAGACCGAGAACTGGGCCTAGAGTCGACAACAACTATGGGCCATTCATGTAGAGCCCGAAGGTTCGGAAATGGACCCAATGTTGGTGGATGGACCTAGAGATGGCTCAACAACTCTCCTAGAGTTTAAGAGAAGAGAGAAGATTAATCACGATGGTGTTAAAAGGGCAATTTTGGCACGCCTATAGACTAGCGATGGAGAGTCTAATTGACGAGATTAAGGTATCCAAAAGAAGATCGTCGAAAGACCTTTCCATCAAACAAAAAATCACCAAAATCGGAGTCCATTTGAGGGGTCAACATGGACCGGTTGGGTGGGACTAGTCGATCGCCCCAACCCCCAACCATTTTCCAGCTTCGGGGCAGAATCGGATTTTTACTGTTTAAAACTCTATTTTGAGTTCCCATTCCCTTGAGTTCCCATTCCCTCATACTAACATTTTACAATGCTAGTCGAGGCTGAAGCTAAAGAAGGAGGAGAAACCAAGGGAAGGAAGGTATTCTAACCATTCGGAAGCGTGCTAGCACCCAAATCATAGTGAAATTGTTAGAAAATGTGAGAATCCTTAAACCTTCTTCTTTAAGCTTGATTTTGTAAGGTGTTCTTCCCAATAATGATAGATTAGGGTAGTTAATGCATGTTAGGTCTATTTAATGCTTGTCTTTAGTTATATTTATGTTTCTCATTAGTTTAAAAGTGGTTTGTGCGAATCGTTGCGAACGATTTTGCGTTTTGACTCTCTAAGACGCCCGCGAGGCGATGCGGAGAGCCAAATTAGGGGCCTTTTGATCTAGAACGAATTAGATCAAATGAAGGTACCCTTAGGACCCTATTGCCACAAATTAGACATTCCCAAAGTTGTGTTTTGATTTGACTTTGAATCGATGGGGAAATATTGATTTTTGCCAAAATTAGGTTGAGAATGGCGGGTTTGAACCTAGTTGATAGATTAGGCTTTTTTTGGGTGATTTTGGGAACTCTATTAAAATCCAATTGATTTCTACTTTGTGTCTTTTAATCTTCTTACATGATTAGGTTTATTTTTATTGTAATCACCGACTCGTGAGTGTGACTTTGTGGAACTTTGGAGAGCTTATACTAACTAGAAAGGTGAGGAATATACTTGATGCGTCCAAAATCTGCTCAGCCCTTAGATTTCCTCGTGATGACCTGCAAAACGAAAGCGTCAGATGTGGCCCGACCGCTGGGGTCGGGAGTCCACCTCCGAAGGCTAAGTCAGTTGATGAACTTAATCACAAACGGCTCGCTAGAAGCACGAGCTAAGGAATGAAGAACCGGGAAAGGTGATCTAGATAGCAGATCGCTGATAGTTTAGGTCTATCAGTATGTATTTGAACCTGAGTCTCAGATAGTATTCTTTTCGATCCCCTCACCTTGTATGGTAGTGAGGTTTATATAGAGTGTACCTTCGAATCTCCTTCGTTGGATGCACTTGAGCCTTCTTCGGGTAGTCATTGGATCTTAATAGTTAGATCCGTTGAGCAATAAACTTCTACTAGTTTGGACTAGTAGAGGACTCCTGAGATAACCTTTAGGTTATGTGATGATTATCCCTTCGATAATGATTATCCGCAGCCGTCAATTCGAGTCTACCATCATTAGGGTAATTACCCTAATCCATAAGTAGGATTAGGGCACGCTTGCAGCCGAATAAGCTTTCTTCTTCAGCAAGCCATCTTCTGGATCCAGTTCGCTCGGGAGCGAGTCGGTTCTCTCTGTCTTGACCGGAGTCGAGGGTCGGACCAGGTATGAACCCGGTCTGATCATAATCTCTCCGTATCAATACTTAACCTTATCTTGCATGTTTAATTATGTTAATTAATTTTCACTATTGATATTTACCTTGCTTTAGCATTTATTATCTTGTGATTTTGTGTGGGACTTTTCATGAATGAAAGGTAAGAAAATATGTTTACTCTATTTTTCAATATTCTTTGAAGGGTGATATGAGAATTTAAGATGGATGAGATTGGATGGATTGAGATTTTCTTTTATATTTTAAATCTTAAATTATTGAAACATATATGGATGATGTTGATAGATTATTTTTTTATTTTAAGTTGCAAACTAGGGTTGTGGGTTCGCCTATTACCCTAGTGACCTTATGTGATTGCCTAGATTGTGATTGGGGAATGGGGAATGCCCTTTTAGCGTTTCTGTCATTGGACACCAGAGGAGGTTGTATGAGACACATTCCTATGGTGCCCCTTGGCGCTTTCCCTAATTATTGGTTGACATACCTAGGGTATGTCTAGAAGTGTTTGGCTAGGTGACCTCATGAGTACTACTACTCTTCCGGCAGGGGGTATTGAAGCCGGTTAATTTGTGATGTTAGTGGCTGTGTCCTGTGTCACGCCCTCCCAGCCGGTACCCTATCTGGCATACCCGAGAGTGTGATCCACAGCCCGAAGATCAGGTATCGAGTGATCAACCTCCCACATAAACAATAACATAATCATGAACAATCATAACAAGAGTGTGGAAGATAAATCATGGATCCAATAATGAAAGATTGAATCATAAATGAATCGGAATAATAGATATAATCAGAGTGTCAAACAGATAAGTAAAGTGAAGCAAAAATCCCACTTTACATCCAGCGGAAAAGTAGCTCGAAAGAATAAACTAGATAAAAGCTAATCCCAGTAGCAAGTACATTGGGTAACTAAATTATTCTCCACTTTGTAGACGACATCCTTGTAGGTGTAGATCTCATAAATAGCACAAGGACGCTTCCACTCAATGGTCGGACTAAGCATCGTACGGAGCATAACCACCCGTGGGATCTTCGGAGTAATTGTGGTAACCGCAATCACCTTCCTGGAGATATGTCTCTTCGCCCTGCCCGCTTCCTCATAGGGACCGTCATAGAACTCGGTACACTGCAGGATAGTCTAACAACATTGTACAATAAAGGAATGAGTTTCAAAGAAACTCGGTAAAGGCGATTAAAATCCATAATAACATAAATGGCGGGATTCCGGAACAATCATAAATGCAATATGATATGAGACAAACAATGAATGAATGAATCTAACTCGGGGTATGCTGGTCTCTATTGGCGGACATGCTTTAAGTCATAGCACCGTACTTCTTTAGGAAAGTCCACTCACATCCTCAACCATTTAAGATATCTTGGATTCTCTCACGGATCATTTCACCGGTCTTGAGCAGCCGATTGGTAATGGGTCCTTCATCCCTCGGGACAAACCTTGGCGGGGGTTAAGTCAACACACTCTCTCACAACCATTTGGTATAAGTCTTGGGCGCATGTCGGGGTAAAACCTAGCCAAATGCAAGTCTTCTACTTGGTTACATCAAGTCGAGATCCAGATACTTCCATTCCTCGTCCCCGACGATCCTTTCCGGTATCCTTCACACTAGAGTCGGCGTATCCTATGGCACCGACCAACTCGGACTACGGACTCATCAACCCTATTGATCATCCACATATGGTAAACGGGAAGCTCTCACGTCCTCTCACGGGTTGGTTACCGGTCTTAAGCGCCCGTGAGCCCAAGTCTAACCATATGCAACCCTACCAATAAATGGCCCCCACAATGTGATTCCTGTCCTCTCACGGGTTGGTTACCGGTCTTGAGCGCCCATGAATCCCCATTGCTACCACGGGTCGTTCGGTCTCAATACCCCTCCGATTAGGGTCTGACATAACGGGACATCCTAGCCCAACACTACTAGACAGTCCTAGATATGTCATCCAACAGTTTAGGAAGGTGTCCAGAGGGCATCTCCGGAAACATCCCATAATATTCCCGTAGTAGTCCAAGGACAGAAGTGTCAAAAGGACACCTCTCCTTTCCAAACCATACTTAAGCATACACAAGCATCAATTCATAACATCACATATATGGTAACTCCATATATGGAAAGAAATCAGTATAACAATCACTTGTATAACATTGGTAAGTAAATCATACATGAATCAATTCAATATGAATAAGTAATGCTACTGTAATCAAAGTTATGCAACAGTAGAATATCATTGTAAGAATCTAATTTAGGAAACATATTAATGATATTCAAATATAGAAACTAGATTCATGCTATCTATGTAATTAAGGAAATAACCATCCTTACCTTTTATAACTCGCAAAGAATCCAAAGAAATCAAGTAAGATCTTGGCAAACTTGAGAAGAAGGTCCTAAACAAGTATATACAACATATTAGGAAAGATCCCTAACAGAATATATACCAAAACATCCAACATAGACCAATTCTGGAGTTGCTGTACTCATTGGTCGAGTGGATTGGTCGAGTGGTCCAGTCGACCAATCAGTCGACCAATGCAGACAGTAGCTTAGAAAATCAGAGTTTTGAGATATGAAATCCGAATTTGATGGTTCAAAAGGGTACTAATCAAGGGGTAGACTACATCAGTAGTATTCTAACATATAGGGGACCTCAAAACACTAATCAAATCAAGGTATCAAGATCCAAATTAGGAAACAAAAAGTTACCATAAATAAATCAAACATGGATCTTGATGAATTTTGAAATAGAAAACAAAGACAAGAACTATAGGAGGATGGATCATTGCTTTTGGTAATGAAAACATGAAAACATGCATAGGTCTTCATGGAATAAGGCTTAGAAGCATAAATCTAAATAAGGAAATAAAACCTACCATATATGTACTATCATGCATCATGAAGAACACATAGTAAGGTAGAAGAGAACAACTAGAATTCTATGGATTATGGATCATAGAAAGAAAACACAACCATTAACCACTAACATGATCAATGAAAGAAGATCCAAAGAGATCAGAATTCAGATTAGGAAATTAACGAGATTAAATCATGGTTTGATCATGAATCCTTCAAAAGCTTGCAATGATCATGGTTAAGATCATTGTTCTAGCCTTAAATCCCTAGGATGATCATGAGAACATGTTCAGAGATGTTTGCAACAGAGGATGCTGCATCTCTTCTACTGTCTCAACTCAAAAAGGAAAGAAAAACAAAGATGTAGGAGAAGAAGAGAGAGTAGACATACCTTTTGATGCAAAAAGAAGAGTTCCGACGAAGATCCGCCAAGAAAACTCCAAGGATGCAAGAGAGATGACTTGCAGAGGTCTTTGGTTCGTTCCGAGGGTTTGGAGGCAGCAAATACGAAGTGGACTCGAGGTTAGACTTAAATAGAGCAAGAATCAACCTAATTGCCAAAGACAACACCCATTGGTCGAGTGGATTGGTCGATCGGCCCGACAATCGGTCGACCAATGCGACATGACAGACAAGGCCAAAACAGGGAATTGAAGGCCCAGATCAAATCCAAACCTAAAGGGGTTTTGTACACAAGTCAAGTGACTTACCTAGTAGGTAGAAATGCCTTCAAACCAAGATAGAGAGCACTCCAAGTCCATCAACTAATTAGATCTTCATCAGGATTCTGTTTCCATAAATAGAACCTCATCATCAACCTTCATGGATTCAAAGCCAGACACCAAGTCCTCTACTGGGATGGCCCAAAGCTGACTTCTTACTTTACTTCGGGTCATCGGACCTACAAATAACAAGGTTTTCGGGTCAAGGTTAGGGCTGGGTTTCACATCCTGAGTGTCAAGCAAGCCCACTATCATCATGATAGGTAGGGTTGCATATAATAGATAAGGGCTCCTAGGAGGACATGGAGAGCATCTTGTCCATTATATGTGGATGACCACTAGGTTAAGGAATGGGGTCCAACAGATGCCTCCTGTTGAGGATTCCATTCATAGGTGGGAAGGTATCGAACCAAAAGAGAAATAGGCATGTGGGGAGTTATTCGAACCATATGTAGTATGAGACCGTATGACTTTGCATTGGGCCTAGGATTATCATTGACACACGCCAAATCTCATACCAAATGGTGATGTGAGAGAGTGGTGACCTGTACCCCAACCATGGCTTGACAGGACTTTACCCAACAATCGCGGAGAACCCAATAGACGTCTCTTGTTGAGGGAGAGTGACTGAGACTGCCCAAAAGAGATTGGTGTATAAACTTAATGCATGTCTACCATAGAGACTTCATGATGGAGTTAAGAGCATAATATCATAATCATTCATATATCATATCATTATCATTAATTATATTATCGATATTCATGTTTTATGTTTGGTGTGGAATCTTGTGAACGAATGCATGATATGATGTTGAGTTGACCTCACTGAGTTTTGTTGAACTTATTCCCTTTTATATGTCTCTTTCAATTAGAATATACTGCAAATTATGAGGACCCTTCCCAAGTGGAGGATTCGTCGTCGGCAGACTTTCTTGAGGGAGCAACTGAAGAAGAAGTAGACTTGTATGGAGCTTCATGCCAGCACCAAGATTATTACCATTAGAGAATTAGTCTTGTGTATTTTCCATTGCGAAGAAAACTATCCGATTTTCTTTTCAAAACTCTGATGTTATACCTTTTGATTTGAAGTAAAGGATGTTTGTAATCATTATTTAAGATTTGATAATTTTATATTTGAAAATTGATTTATTCTTGTTCATTTGATTTTACTATATCACATGTTGTATGGAGTTGTCACTAAACCTAGGTCTTACGGTGGATCACCCCCACGGGTATTCGGGTATGACCAGATCCGGCTGGGTGGAGTGTGACAAGGATAACCTAGATTCTCACTAGAAATGCAGGATCTCTCATTTATATGGAAGGCCAGAATTGGAGCATTTGACCAACTTAGATCAATTGAAGAATTATTATGTACAAGACTTGAAATAATAGTAAAATCGGCCTGTATCTTATCGAATGCTTGCGATACCAATACGATATGATACGATATGGACTAATACTTTAAACCTTGCTTGAAAGAGCATATTAGGGCAGGTGCCTTTTCTTTCTAGAGCAAATTTCTTTCACTCTCTTTTTCTTAGGCTTTATTTACTAAAATTCCCTTGCTTAAACTTCTGATTCCCCCATAAATCTACATTGTCACCTCCCCTTCTCCCATGATGGTTTTTTTTAATTCCCAACTTATCTTTGCTTTTTTTTTAGCTCAACTAGTTTATTTCTTTTCGGTTGAGCTGATTTATATTAATTGGTTCAAACTTATTACTTGAACCATCAAAATAATCTTTATATCAACTCCAACTCTACCATCACTTTTTTATAAAGAAAATTAAAATTTTCTTTGATCTACTAATTTAAAAAAGAATTACTTGAGAAGTTGTTTTAAAAAGAGTTTTACATTAATAAGATTGAATTGAATCTATTCACCCAAAAAAAAAAAAAAGAAGATTGAATTGAATCTTGAAATATAGATTCAATTCAATCCTATTAGTCAAAGACTAGGGTGAAGAAGATATGAAGGTTTGTTCTAATTATAGAAGCTTATCACAAGTTCGGGCAAAACATAGCATCTAAACTGTAGGATTTGATATGAATGTAATGAAATAAAATAGTTTAGGTTCCTTTGTATCTTCTTAGGTTCTTGTATTCCGAAAAATACCCAGTAAGATTCTATATTATTAACTACCAATAGAAATAAAAGGAGCATTCTTACTACACAGGTTGTCTAAGATTTTTTATTTATTTATTTTTATGGCACAAATGTGATTGAATGGCTGTGAGATTAGCTTAGGCTGAACACTTATAAAAATTATACTATTAAATCTATTGTATTAAATTTGAACTGCTTATTAAATAATTTAGATTTTTTTCCTCACTAAATGGTAACTTCCTATCACCAGTTATCAGTGTGGTTTTATTTATTTTTTTAAAACTTAATGTTGAAAGTCATAACTTGTAACCTCCACTCCCTGTATTTTCAAAGGGAGGTAGAGGAAGCGGATAAGTTGAAGGATGACTTTGAGATGGCATATCCTATAAACACCGAGAAAATAAGAAAGCCAAATATATTGGCAGTAACAAATATTAAGGGTGTCAATTTGGTACGGTATAGTATCGTTCCGAATTTATACGGTACAAGTATGAAAACGATATTTTTAAAAACGGTTCGGTATGCTTTTTGCATAAATTTGGTACAAGAAAAAACGGTACGATATGAAAACGGTATTTTTAAAAACTGGTTCAGTACAATTTTGGTATAAAATTGATACGAAAAAAACGGTACGGCTTGGTATATGGTACGGTATAATTTCAGTATAAAAACTCATTCTTCTAATCTTCTTCAGTTACAACCTAAGAGTGTTTATGATATTGGTTGTGTAATTTGGTCTTTTAGTTAATATTTTAAATGTTTAGATTTACAATATATGAAGAAGAACAAAAATATATTATATTCTTCATATAGTATACTTTCAATCTAAGCTTTCTTAATTTTAAATCTTTTTTTTTTTTTTTTTTCTTTATAACAATTGGGCCTAACCCGGAGTAATGTCAAGATGGACTGAACCTTAAATTGGGCTCAACCCAGGAGTAATGTCAAAATGGATTGGGCTTTAAATTGGGTCTGACCCAACCTAGATATAAAGGTGTCAAATTTGGTACTATAATTCAGTACATGCCGACGGTATGCTAAAATCAAAATTGTACCGTACCGAATTCCAAAAAATAGTTTTGGTATATACCGTACTGATATGGAGAAAATATGATCGAACCGGATCCAGAAGATGGCTTGCTGAGGAAGAAAACTAATTCAGCTACAAGCACGCCCTAATCCCACTTATGGATTAGGTTAATTACCCTAATGATGGCAGACTCAAATTGATGGCTGTTGCTTATCATTATCGAAGGGATAATCATCGCATAACCTAGAGGTTATCTCAGGAGTCCTCTACTAGTCCAAACTAGTAGAAGTCTATCGCTCAACGGATCTAACTGTTAAGATCCAACGACTACCCGAAGAAGGCTAGAGTACATCCAACGAAGGAGATTTGAAGGTACACTCTATATAAACCTCACTGGCTTACGAGGTAAAAAAATCAAATTCACATACACACAGGTAGACGTAAACTATCAGAGGCTTACGATCTAGATCACCTTTCCCAGTTCTTCATTCCTTAGCTCTGTGCTTCTAGCAAAGCCATTTGTGATTAAGTTCATCAACTGACTTAGCCTTCGGTGGTGGACTCCCGACCCCAGCGGTCGGGCCACGTCTGACGCTTTCGTTTTGCAGGTCATCACGAGGAGATCTAAGGGCTGAGCAGATTTTGGACGCATCATTTGGCGCCGTCTGTGGGAAACACTTGTAAAGCCATGGTGACTAGATCGGCAGCAGCCGTTGCACAACGCAATTCCGGTGTTCAAATCCCTAAAGTGAATAATCCAGACATTCCCCAGGGAAGCCAACGACCTATTGAAGTAGATGGTGGTCAAGGAAGACATAATCCTCCGGATACATTCCAAGATCAATTGAATCAGATGAAGATTCAACTCTTGGAGGTGAGTCAAGCACTCCGCGTGCTCACCAGACGAGTGGTATTACCACAAGAACCTGATCATCACAATTCAGGGAGGTGTGCATTGCCACGTGATCAAAGATTGGCCGAAGATCGGAATATCGGTTAGAACTTTCGAGAAGGTGACCGAGGGCCTAGGAGAATTGATGATCAACCTAGGCGGGACGATCGGTTCGACAGACCACAGGAGAGTACAACCGATTCAAATACAAGGTTGGATACGGGGGTGAGGACTCACTCTCCGACTGTCAGACGAACCGTTCGTGATGATCGAGCAGTTCGCGATGAGAGGAATGTTCGTGATGGACGGGCTGTTCGTGATGATCGAATAGCTCGAGAAGATCATGTTTTTTGGGGTCGTGATCATATTGCTGAAGATCACCCGACTCAGATTGGTCAGGAATTGGCCAATATCAATAAAAAAAAATTAGGGCAGTTGGCTAAGGGAAGGATAACTGAGGATATATACTCAGTTATTCGGAAGACCCCCTTTGCCGAGCCAATTGCGGGATATCAGTTTCCCCACAACTTCCGCTTGCCTACCTTTTCTACATTCGATGGCTCCGGAGATCCAACGGCCCATATTGGCTATTACCAACAGACCATGGCAATTTCAGGTAATTCTGATGAAATTCTATGCATGGTTTTTGGTTCATCTTTAACCGGAGCAGCACAAAAGTGGTTTTTCGAACCTCCCATCTGGAAGGATCGTAAACTTTGATGAGCTGGCACGCAAATTCATAGGGCGATTCCAGAGTGGAATACAGGTCAAGAAAATGGAAGAAACCTTGTTTACCATCGAACAAGGAAAGAGTGAATCGATCAGAGAGTTTTTGAAAAAATTCAACAAAGTGACGATGGAGATAGAGAATTTGGATGAGCAAGTAGCCAAAACTGCTCTATTCACTGGACTCACTAACCGAAGACTCCTGGAGCTATTACTACAGGATATGCCTGCAACTTATGCTAAGTTGGTACAGAGATACCAAAAGCAGGCCGAAGTCATGGAGATCTTAGATGCGCGCCAAGGAGACAATAAAGCCTCCACTAAGGAACAGAAGGCTCCTGAACAAAAGCAGAAGCCGAAGAAGAATGTTCGCGATAGGGTTGGAAAATCTCAGGCCTGGCGGCAAAGATCTCCCAATAAAAGTGAGTATACTCCATTGAATGCTCCTTGGGCTGATATTCTAAATATCATCAAAAGGCAAAATATTTTGAAGTGTCCACCTAAAATTCCTTTGAAGCCTGGAGAGCAGCAGGATCGAGAAAAATATTGTTGATTCCACAAGGATTATGGTCATTATACAAATGATTGTCGTCATCTAAAAGCAGATATTGAGAGATTAATATCTCAGGGACATTTGTCCAATTTTGTTAGCTGAAGAAGGGAGGAGCCACGTGAGCCACGGGCGGCTGCCCCTAAAAGGGATGGTTCGGTTAGTTCTGAACGATCAAAGGAGGCTCCGAGGCCTAAGAAAGGCAAGGAGGTGATTGATGCTACTCGATCACCGATCCTTACAATTTTCGGAGGACCATAGCCCGAATCACTCCGGAGTTTAAAGACAAAATCCAAATTTATCGGAACCGGAGAGACGTAGAAGCGGAAGAAGCCAAACGGTGAAGATTCTATCACCTTTGGCGAGGAGGATGAAAGAGGCGTTTGTCTACCTCATGATGATGCCATAGTCATCAAGGTAGAGATTGCACGCCGAGAAGTGCATAGAGTTTTGGTTGATATAGGGTCTGCAGCTGACCTAATTTCTTATGAAGTGTATCAAAAGCTGAAGGTGGATGAGGACTTGATGGAGCCTTCATCCACGCATTTATATGGTTTTGCAGGATCATCTGCAGTGGCGGAAGGATCTGTCCAGTTGGACTTATCTATTGGAAGTTTTCCTAAGGAGACGACCGTCCGAATCAATTTTTTTGGTGGTTCGGGAACTGCCAGCTTATAATGTTATCCTCGGGCGACCATCTTTATCCAAGATAGGTGCTATTGTTTCGACGAAACACCTGAAGATAAAATTCCCGACTGACATGGGAATTGGTCAAGTTTCCTCTGACCAGAGGATCTCTCGGCAATGTTACGTTGCCTATTTAAAAGACAAGGAGGGCCCGAGGAAGGTGACTGCCCTACCTATAGAAGTTCGAGATGATCGGGAAGAAGCAGAAATGCAAAGGCCCGAGCCAGTGGAAAAGCTGAAACAAATCCAACTATGTACCGAGAATGAGAAAAAGATTACTTATATCGGGTATGAGCAGCTGGAGGAATTCAAGGATGAGTTGAAGTTATTTCTTCAATGGAATAATGACGTATTCGCATGGTCTGCCGAAGACATGCCAGGAATCGATCGGGCTGTCGCAGAGCACAAACTCTGGATAGATCCGAAGGTGAAACCAGTGATCTAGAAAAGAAGAAATTTCTCCATTGAGAAATATGAAGCCGTTCGGGGCGAAGTTGAAAAACTGAAGAATTTTGGTTTCATAGAACCAATTGAATGCCCAACTTGGTTGGCTAACGTGGTAATGGTAAAAAAGGCAAATGGGAAGTGGAGGATGTGTACAGATGTCACATCCTCCCCCCCCTACCCTCCTCCCCCCCGTCACCTCCCCTCACTCTCTCCCCCCCTTCTCGTCCCCTCCCTCTCTCTTCCCTCTCTGTCTTTGTTCTTCTTTCTTCCCTTGTTTCTCTTCCGGCCTTCCCTCTTGTCGCTCTCTCCTCCCTCGCGTCTTCGTGTTTTCTCCCTCCCTTCCGTTCTCTTCTCCTTGCGCTTCTTCTCGCCGTCTGTTTCCCGTGTCTCCTTGTTTGTTTCGCTCCTTTCCTTCTTCTTCCCTTGCTTTTGGCCTTTTTCTCTCTTTTCTGTCTCTTTGCCTGCTTTGTCTGCCCTCTTCTTTGGTCTCTCCTCATCTCTTGGTTGGGTCCGCTCCCTCGGGCTTCCTGGCTGGGTTGTCCCCTCTCTCCTCCTTGGTCTGTCCGCCTTCGGTCCTGCCTCGTCTTCTCTTGTTACTCGTCGTCCGTCCCCTTCCTCGTCCCCGCGTCCTTTCCGTTCCTTCCCTGGTCCTCTGTCCCTCTCGGCTCTCCCCTTTGGTTTCCCTTTCGGCTCTCCTCCCCTCCGGGTTGGTTCCGTCTTGGCGCCCGTGGCCCGTCTTCCTTGCCCCTACCTTGGCCCCCCTGTTTCTGTCCTCTCCGGTTGGTTCCGTCTTGCGCCCTTCCCCTTGCTCCGGTCGTTCGGTCTCTCCCCTCCTTGGTCCTCGGGCTCCTCCCCCTCTGCTCCTGTTGTCTCCCGTTTGGGGTGTCCGGCTCTCCGCTCCCTTTTCCGTGTGTCCGTTCCCCTCTCCTTTCCCCTCTTGCTCCGCTCTTCTCTCCTTTGGTGCTTCTTTGGGTCTTTACTCCTTGTTTCGTGTTCTCTGGTCTTCTTTGTTGCTCTTCCCCCTTTCTTTTCTTTGTTTCGTTCTTGCTGTTCTTTTGTTGTTGGTCCTCCTTCCTTTTTCTTGCGTCCTTCGTTCTTGACCTTGGGGGGTCCTCGTGTTCCTTTGGGTCCCTCGGTCCCTCCCCCTTTGGGTTGGTCTCTTGGTCGTTGTTGGTCTTGCCCCCTCCCCTCCCTCTCGGTTTTGTTTCCTTTGGTGGTTCGGGTACCATCGGGTCTCTTGTGTTCCTCTTGGCCTCCCTAATCGTCGTCTTCGTCTTGCGTTCCTTTGTCATCTGGTTCTTGGTTCGTGTCTGCCTGGGTATCTTGATTCGTGTATCTGGGGCTCCTTGTCTTCGTGACCTGGCTTCTTGGCCCTCCTTTGTCTTCTGTTCTGGCTGTTGGTGCCTGGTTGTGATCTGGTCTGCCGCTTGCTCTACTGTCTTGTTCTGGTCTTCTCGTGCCGTCTTTTGTCTGTTCCTTCGCTTGCTGTCTGGTTGTCATTGCTTGCCTTTCCTTGGGTCTGGGCGTCCGTGTTTGCCGAGCCCTCTCCTCTTCTATCTCCTCGGGCGAGTGGAGGGGGGGTGTGCTCTTTGTGCGGGGTTTTGCAGTCCGTCGCCCAGGATGCGGAGTGCTTGCGGGTCTTTGGTTCGTTCCGGTTTGGAGGCGTCGGTGACTCGGTTGACTTTAGGCGCAAGACCTTTGCCCCCCTTGGTCGGTGGTTGGTCGCGGTCCCCCTCGGTTCACTCCTACGGGTTGGCCCGGTCAATCCAATCCTGGGGTTTTGCCACTTCGTGCTTACCTATGGTGTGCCTTCAACCATGTGGGCACTCCGTCCATCCTTCCGTCTTCATCGTTCGTTTCCATTGCCTCTCATCACTCTCTGGTTCGCCGCCCGTCCTCCGGGTGGCCCGCTGCTTCTTACTTTCTTCGTCCGGCCTCTCGGTTTCGGGTCGGTTGGTGGGTTTTCAACTACACAGATCTTAACAAGGCTTGCCCTAAAGATTGTTATCCATTACCTCGGATTGACCTCTTGATAGATGCGACTGCAGGATATGAAACTCTAAGTTTCATGGATGCCTACTCAGGGTATAATCAGATCCTTATGAATAAGGAAGATGAGAAGTTCACGGCTTTCATGACTGATCGTGAAAGCTACTATTACAAAGTCATGCCATTTGGCATGAAGAATCCAGGAGCTACATATCAGAGGGCCGTCAACAAGATTTTCAAAGAATTGATAGGGAAGAATGTTGAAGCTTATGTTGACGACATGCTTGTGAAGAGCTTTACAAAAGCAAATCATATTGCAGATTTAACGGAGGTATTCTCAGTACTGCGAAAGTATCAAATGAAGCTGAATCCAGAAAAGTGCGCCTTTGGAGTTTCTTCAGGTAAATTTTTGGGCTTTATGGTGTCACAGAGAGGTATTGAGGCTAATCCTGCCAAAATACAAGCTCTGGTTGACATGGAGGCTCCCAAAACTGTTCGTGATGTGCAGTGTTTAACAGGGAGAATTGCCGCTTTGAATCGTTTCATCTCCAAGTCCGGAGAAAGTGTTTGCCGTTCTTCAAGGCACTCAAAGATTTGAGGGGCAGCAAGGAAGCAAAATGGACTGAAGAATGCCAAAAAGATTTCGAGGAGTTGAAGGAGGCATTAGGACAACCACCAATCTTGTCCCGACTAGAGAAGGGGGAAATCTTACAGCTATATCTAGCGACGTCCCTTTCAGCGGTCAGTGCAGTACTTGTTCGTGAGAAAGATAAAAAACAATGGCCGATTTACTATGTGAGTCACGTATTACTTGATGCGGAGACACGATATTCGCAGATTGAGAAGCAGCTCTGGCTCTCATGATGGCCGCCAGGAAGCTAAGGCCATATTTCCAGGCTCATCCAATAGAGGTATTTACAACTTTTCCTCTTAGTAAAGTTCTTAATAAACCTGATTTGTCTGGAAGGATGGTAGCCTGGTCGGTTGAACTCAGTGAGTTCCAAGTGAGCTTTAAGCCCAGAACGGCAATCAAAGCTCAGGCACTAGCCGATTTTGTAGTAGAAACTACTGCACCAGTGGAGACCACCATTGAAGATCCCATTATACCAACCACTTGGGAGGTATATGTGGATGGTTCGAGTAATAAAGATGGAGCAGGGGCTGGAATTCTATTGAAAAGTCCAGCAGGATTTATTATTCGATATGCTTTGAGATTTGCATTTGAAGCGAGTAATAACGAAGCGGAATATGAAGCTCTGATCGCTGGACTTCGGTTGTCAAAAGCATTGTCCATTGCAGATGTTACTATTTATAGTGACTCTCAACTTATAGTCAACCAAGTCCAGGGGGAGTATGGTATTAAAGAACCACGCTTGCAGAAATATCAAGAGATTGTGCAGGCATTTCAAAAGCAATTTCGGAATTTGAAGATATCTCAGATTCCGAGGACTGAAAATACAGTGGCCAAGATGAGCTATCCCGACTAGCCAATGCCAAAGAAAAAAATCTAGACCCTTCGGTCTACATTGAAGAGATAACTTCCAAGTTATCATGAGAAAGAAATTTCTTATATCGAAGCAGAGCGTTGCTGGATGGATCCGATAATTGAGTATCTAAGAGATGACAAATTACCTGAGGATCCAAAAGAGGCAAGATTGATCAAGATACAATCAGCAAGATTTGTCATTCAGAATGGGAGACTATACAAAAGATCTTATTCAGGACCCCTTATGAGATGTATAGGTCCCAAAGGAGCAAAATCAACTTTGGCTAAGGTTCATGAAGGAATTTGTGGTGCTCACATGGGTGGACGAGCCCTGGCACACAAAATTCTAAGACTTGGGTTATATTGGCCTAAGGTCCAAGAGGCTGCTATGGAGTATGTTTGTCGGTGTAGCAATTGTCAAATTCATGCTACAGTATCGAAGCACCCAACGGAAACCATGACTTCAATTCTAGATCCCATCCCCTTTGCAATGTGGGGAATTGATATCATGGGCAAATTCACCAAGGCGTCGGGCGGACGGGAATATCTGATAGTAGCAATTGATTACTTCACGAAATGGGTTGAAGCCAGCTCCCTGGCAACAATTACTGAGAAAAAAGTGGAGAAATTCGTGCTTGAGTCAATCATATATCGCTTTGGGATTCCAAAGATTATCGTCACTGACCATGGTACTCAGTTCGACTGTCCACAATTCGAGCAATTTTGTGGAACTTATATGATCGAGCATCGTATGTCCTCAATGGCATACCCCCAGAGCAATGGACAAGTAGAAGTTACTAACCGAACGCTACTGGAAGGAATAAAGAGAAGACTTGAAGCGGACAAGGCTCTATGGGTCGAAGAACTTCACAATGTACTGTGGGCTTATAGAACTACGGTTTGAACACCCACAGGAGAAACTCCATTCAGGTTAGCATATGGGTCCGAAGCATTGGCACCTGTGGAGATAATGGCGGGGACATTACGGGATCGAGAGTTCGAGGAAAAAGCAAACGAGCAAGGACTGCTTGATAGTCTTGATTTGTTGGACGAAGTTCGGGCAAAGGCAATAGCACAAACTCAACATTATCAAAGAAGGATAGCGTCACATTATAATACCCGAGTGAAGAATCGTCGGTATTTAGCCGGAGATTTGGTGTTGAGAAACACCTTAGCTTCAGACCCACGCCACCAAAGAAAATTGGACCCTTCCTGGGAAGGACCTTATATGGTTGTAAAACCAGTCGGTTCAGGAGATTCAGGCTGAAGAACATCAACACCCAAGAAGAGTTGGATCATTCGTGGAATGCCAGGCATCTCAAAATTTTTTATCCTTGATGATGATTTCAATTTTGTTCGTGATGTAAACATTTTCAACTCAATCAATGCAATTATTGGCTTTCAACAAATTATCTTTTGATTGGGGGGCATCATACACCACATTCAAGAACAAGATCCAACTATAAGGCATCGGATGAAAATCCGTGTGGGTCCTTCAACACTTATGGAATTTTTTTGGAATTTCTTAAGTCAAGGCATCGGATGAAAATCCAAGTGAGTTCCTTCCGCAAGGCGTCGGTTTGAAACCCGAGTAAGTTCCTTCAAGACTTATTGAATTTTTGAAATATCCTTAAGTAAAGGCATAGGTTTAAAACCCAAGTGAGTTCCTTCTACAAGGCATTGGTTTAGAACCCGAGTGAGTTCCTTCTCAGACTTATTGTATTTCTCCGGAAATCCTTAAGTAAAGGCATCGGTTTAAAACCCGAGTGAGTTCCTTCTCAGACTTATTGTATTTCTCCGGAAATACTTAAGTAAAGGCATCGGTTTAAAACCCGAGTGAGTTCCTTCTTAGACTTATTGTATTTCTTCGGAAATCTTTAAGTAAAGGCATTGTTTTAAACAACTAAGACCTAGTGCAACAGCGATTCAAGTGACTAGCGAAGTTGGAGATGAAGTTAATTTCTTATTTCTTCAAAAGACCAAAAGAGGCCAATCTTTACATCAAATGAGATTACAAGAGTTGGATACAATCTTCAATTAGAAAAGAAAGTCATCATCGGTGATCATTAAGAAGTCATACAAGATCGGCACAACTTTGCTAGAACAAACACATGAGTCAAGCATCGGTATGGATTCAAGAAAAAGAAGAGGAGAAATGAGGATTACAAAAAACATTTCAGTATGTATAAAATCCTCCGCAATTTCATACTCTTTGTCCAGCTTGTCCAGGAGAAGTATGGTCCTCGACCAAACTTGCATTCAAGGCGAGCTCGTCATAATTGAATCCTTCCAGGGGAGAATAAACAGGAGAACCTTCCAGATAATGCATAATATCTAGATCAGAAGGCGGAGGATCAATCTTTTTTTTGGTCCAGTCAGGAGAAGGAAGACCCAGGTTGGTAAATACTTCAGGATGGCAAACAGCACTGTAGGGAGTCGTATCAAAATAAGGATCTTTCCTTAGTATCGATTCCCATACTTCATTCTCACCATCCCGGTACGCCTGCAAGTTATAAACATTTATCATATCAACAAAGGGCTTACTATGTAAATACTTGAAGACGCAGGCTCTGCGAACGGCAGTTGGAAGGGATTCGGGCAAAGGAATGACAGCTTGCCTTTGAGGTAACGCTTCAGACCCTTTGGCTCCTGACTTACCAACTCCTCGCTCCAGTTGCCGAATCTTCTCCCTGGCATCATCCAAGTCTGACCGGAGACGATCAATCACCGAATTCTTTTCTCCTGCAACCTCCCAAGCTAATTTCCTAAGGCGAGCAATCTCAGCATCTTTAGCTTCAGAGATTTCCCGAAGCCTGGAAACTTCATTGCTCAACCTATTGAGCCTAGAGGCTGCTTCCACTTGGTTGTGGAAGTTACCAGTAAGACTCCTGCAAACAGCTTCCGAGTTAAAAAGGAGCAGAAGAGTAATATTCAGAATCAAAAGATAATGAAGAAAAACTTACATCACCATTGACTTCATAAAGACCTCGTCTGGAAGTTTGGAAAGAACAACGCTCTCAGAAGTCATTCGAGCAGCAATGCACCATTCCAACGCTCTATCAAACTCGTTTGACACTAATTCAAGCGAAGGATGAGAAGGATGAGCTACATCAAGAGAAGGATGAGCTTCATCACCTGCCAACCGACGACGCTTCCTGGTGGCAAAATCCTCCGGCTCCAAATGAGAGACAGAGGATGCCAAACAAGCTCTAGAGTTGGAAATAGAAGCAGCACCTGCTGGGACTTCACCTTCATCAGATGCCAACATAGTTGCCTCAGATGCCCGAAGAGTCTCCTTTGGAGATGCACGAACGGTCTCTACAGCAGGGGCATCAGCAACGCCATCAACAATGGAGTGATCAAGATCTTCCTGGGAAGAACAAGCGATCACTTCAAGGCAAAGAGGCGTAGGGGTGGCATCAATAGAAATTGTGGGAATCTAACTTGAAGATTCACCAACAGCAGTCGCCTTACGCTGAGAGGATTCACTAGCTGAAACCACCTCACTGGCCCCAACCACCACCGATGGAACGATTTTCTTACAAGATTTCGCTCTGATAAAGTTCGGATCTATTTTGAGGAGCCACTAGTATACACAAAAAAAACCATATCAGTATAAGAACCCAACAACAAAAGAAACGAGGGAAAACCCTAGTTCTCTGTCAGATATGAAATACCCATTAAATAAACCCCAAGTATTAATAATGTGCAATTATTGAGGGGGAAAGGGAAAGAGATGAGTAATAGCAAAAAGCTCACTTGTTCAGAAGCTGATAGAGTTATTGTTGGAGTACGAGGAATACGGAAGCAAGCAGGAGGACGGAATGTCGTTTTTGCAAATCTAACTTGCAGATAGAAGGATAGATGGAGAGTACCCACGAAGGCTTTAAATAGCCTCAGGTATTGAGACGACGGTTGAGAGCTAAAGGCAACCAATGGCCCAGATCGAAAAGACGCTTCGAAATCCACAACAAGCAAGATCAACGGTCAAAGGGAGGCCACGTGAAAACATGTGGAAGTGAGCACCCGATGCAAGAATACCTCCAATCATCGCACTGCCATTGTGATAATGGATGTATTACCAATTCATTGGAAACAGTGAATGGTATACCAAAGCAAGAAAACGCTTGGACTTCGTAGGTACCAGAAGGGAAATGTGTGGACTTTGCAATAAATGAAGGATTTGGGAAGGTTAAGGCATCTCTCCACAACATCTCTTCATAATATCTTTACAAGATTATCATTCGTCGAGGAATATGAAGTTAAGTGATAAATTACCATTTATATTTTGATATTCAAGACAAGCTTTCGATATGAGACAAGGAAATAGTAAGGCAAGCATGGAAGAAGTATCTATTCATTAACAAGGAGGACAATCTGTACAAAAAAAAAAAAAATAACTCCCTAAGCCTCTTCCTCATTGTTGCCCGAGGAGCCCTGTACAGGAGAATTTTTCTCAGGATTCTGAGGAGAGCCTTCCTCAGGATGGTCGTTGTTAGAGTCCTCTTCAGTAGCATCTTGTGACTCGGCTTGTGACTTTTCCTCTTGGAGTGGCGGTTCGTCAACAAGATATTCCTCATATTGTGGGTCAACTGGAAAAGGATCATCCTCTTCCCAAGCCCAGTCAGGGAGATCTATTTGTAGCTTCCCGAAGACCTCTTTGTGACACACCTCACGAAAGGGAGCAGTATCGAAAGAAGGGATTGATTCAAGAATTCTTTCCCAAACATCATTTTGCCCCAAACGGTAAGCTTGGATGTTGTAGGCACCCAGCAGTTTGGAGAAAGGTACGCTGTTCAAGTACTTCCGAACACAATCCTTTCGAAGCTCTGGCTTGATGTGCTCGGGCTTGCTAGGAATCGCCCACTTCAAGTATCTTTCGTTCTCCGCACACTGAAATTCCAGTCTGTCACCAAACAACATGGCAGCTTCTTTCTGCTTCTTGGCCTCGTGCTCGGTAGCAATAGCGCGAGCCGTTGAAGAATTGAGGGCCTCCTTAAGGGAGTTCATCTCCTCTTCATGCTTTCTTTGCAGCTCCTTAGCAGCTGCCGTCAGCCGGTCTATCTCAGAATTGGCTTTGGCCAAATTCTCTTCACAGGTCTGCAGCAAGGAGCCGTTGCGGCCAACCCGGCTCAATGCTTCCATGTGCTGATAGAAGCTCAACACAGCATTCCTGGGAAGGCGGAGATTATCAAAAGAAGTCATAAGAGATTATGAAAAAATAAACAAGCAGGAAGACCGGTACCTTGTGGACTGACTAACAAGGGCAACGTCGTCCAGGGCTTCAAATTCCCAACGATCAGAAGGTATAAGACTGAGGGAGCTCCATTCTGCAGCTTTCTCAGGGTCTTGTGTCACCCTATCGGTCGACTTCAAGGTCCATTGAGGAGTAAAGACCTCCTCGCAATCCTCAGAATTTTTGGATTTTTTATGGGAGGAAGCATCAATTGTATCATGCTTCCTTTTGGTTCGAGTGGAGGAGGAGACATTTGACCTTTCCTCCATCAGTTTCTGCCCTTTTCCCAAAGCATCAGCCACGGTCCTGATGTTCCTAATGCCCCTGTAAGAAGGGTCGGGAGAGGGAATAGAAGCCTCTTGGTCAACGGTTAAGGCTCTAGGCGACCGTTGCTCAGCTGTTACCACGGCCCTAGCGGCCTTCGCTCGCAGGTTCTCAGGGTTCATTCTTGGAGGCACTGCAAAGAAGAACAAGAGTCAGAATTAAAGACATATCACTTCAATAAAATTAAAGGATGATGGTTAGAAGCTCACAATAAGCCAAGCCCCAAGCCCCAGTACTGAAGGATGGAGTTATACTCCACTTCAAGTCCATGTATCTCTTGATACCATGGAATGGATTTGATCTTCCTGATGGCCGCTTTGTCTTCTTTGGATAAGGGAAGGCCTCGGTTATTCTCAGAATAAGAAGAACACCGCCTCCAGACGGTCGAGAAGTTGAGATCTGATGGAGGCGCTCGACAAAAAAAGTATCGTTCGCGCCATCTTTTGTGGTTGGAAGGGAAAGTTCCTTGGGCAAGAATGTTGCCCCTCCTGTGAAACCCAGCCCTAACCTTGACCCGGAAAAAACCCTGTTGTTTGTAGGACCGACAACTCGAAGTAAAGCAAGAAGTCAGCTTTGGGCCATCCCAATGGAGGACTTGGTGTCTGGCTTTGAATCCATGAGTGTTGATGACAATGTTCTATTTATGGAAACTGAATCTTGATGAAGATCGGATTAGTTGATGGACTTGGAGTGTTCTCTATCATGGTTTGAAGGCATTTCTACCTATTAGGTAAGTCACTTGGTGTGTGTGCAAAACCCCTTTATGTTTGGTTTTGATCTGAGCCTTCAATTCCCTGTTTTGAACTTGCTGAACTAATTGGTCGACTCATTGGACCAGTCGACCAATCCAATCAACCAATGGGTTCTGTCTTTGGTAATTAGGTCTTGCTTGCTCTATTTAAGTCCAATCTCGAGTCTACTTCATATTTTCTGCCTCCAAACTCTTTGGAACGAACCAAAGACCTCTACAAGTCATCTCCCTTGCGCTCTTGGTGTTTATCTTGACGGATCTTCGTCAAAACTCGTGTTCTTATACAAAAAGGTATGTTTACACTCTCTTCTTCTTCTTCATCCTTGTTTTCTTTCCTTTTTGAGTTGAGACAGTAGAGGAGATGCTACATTCTCTGTTGCAAACATCTCTGAACTTATCTCTCATGATCTTCCTAAGGATTAATGGCTAAAGCAATGTCCGTAATCATGATCATTGCAAGCTTTTGAAGGAATCATGATCTAAATCATGATCTTGTCTTCGTTTGTCTTTTATTTAAATTCTGATCTTCTTAGATCTATTTTACTGATCATATTAGTAGTCAATCGCTGTGTTTTCCTTACATGATCCATGATCTATCAATCTCTAGTTGTTTCTCCTCTATCATACCATGCTTTCTTCAAGTATCATGACTGATACATCTATGGTGAGTTTTGTTTCCTTATTTAGATTCAGGTTCTTAGATCTATTTCTTGAAGATCTATGTATGCCTTCTATGATATCTTTATCAAAATCAATGATTCATTCTCCTATTGTTCTTGTCTATGATTTGTATTTTTAATTCTTCAAGAACCATGATTAATCTAATTATGGTAACTTTTATTTCCTAATTTGTAACTCTAAAACTTGATTCGATTGATGTTTTGAAGTCCTCTTTATGTTAGGATACTACCAATGTAGTTTACCCCTTGTTTAGTACCCTTTTGAACCACCAAATTCGGTTCTTTATTCTTAAAACTCTGATTTTGTAGGCCATCGTCTCGTTGGTCGACTGATTGGTCGATCGACAGACCAATCCAATCGACCAATGAGTACGGGCAACTCCAGTTTGGTCTGCTTTGGATGTTTTGATATCTTTTCTTTTAGGGATCTTTCCTAATATGTTGTATACACTTGTCTAGGACCTTCTTCTCAAGTTTGTCAAGGTCTTACTTGAATTCTTAAGATTCCTTTGCAAGTTATAAAAGATAAGGATGGTTACTTCCTTAACAACATAAATTGTATATCTTAGTTTCTATATTTGAATCTTGTTAGTTTATTTCCATAATTAGATTCTTACAATGTTATACTACTGTTGTACTGTCTTGATATCAGTAGCATTACTTGTTTATATTAAATAGACTGATGTATGATTTACTTACCTGTTTTATACAAGTTGAATGTTATTGTTGATTTCTTTCCATATATGAAGTTACCATATATGTGAGGTTATGGTTGATGCTTGTGTATGCTTAAGTATGGTTTGGAAAGGGGAGGTGTCTTCTTGACACTTCTGTCCTAGGACTACTACGGGAATATTATGGGATGTTTCTGGAGATGCCCTTTGGACACCTTCCTAAACGGTTGGATGACATATTTAGGACTGTTTAGTGGTGTTTGGTTAGGATGTCCCGTTATGTTAGACCCTAATCGGAGGGGTATTGAGACCGAACGACCCGTGGTAGCAATGGGGATTCATGGGCGCTCAAGACCGGTAACCAACCCGTGAGAGGACATGAATCACATTGTGGGGGCCATTTATAGGTAGGATTGCATATGGATAGACTTGGGTTCATGGGCGCTTAAGACCGGTAACCAACCCGTGAGAGGACGTGAGAGCTTCCCGTTTGCCATATGTGGATGACCTATAGGGTTGATGAGTCCGTAGTCAGGGACTATGAGGACTCTAGTGTGAAGGATACCGGAAAGGATCGCCAGGGGCGAGGAATGGACGTATCTGGATCTAACTTGATGTAACTGAGTAGGAGACTTGCATTTGGCTAGGCTTGACCCTGACATGCGCCAGTACTTAGACCAATGGTGATGTGAGAGAGCGGTGACTTAACCCCCAGCCATGGAATGTCCCGAGGGATGCCGGACCCACTACCAAAAGGCGTTGTGTGATGAGACGTTCCCAAAGAAGTATGGTGCTATGACTTAAAGCATGTCTGCCAATAGAGACCAGCATACATAGAGTTAGATTCATACATTCATTGTTTGTCTCATACCATATTGCATTTATGTTTGTTTTGAAATCCTGCCATTTATGTTATTACGGTTTAACTACCTTACTGAGTTTCTTTGAAACTCATTCCTTTTGTACAATGTTTTGTTAGATTACTCTACAGGTTCTGAGTATCATGAATGCTCGTATGAAGAAGCGCAAGGAGAAGAGGCATATCTCCGGGAAGGTGATTGCGTTACGACAATTACATCAAGATTCCACTGGTTTGCTCCGTACGATGCTTAGTCCGACCATAGAGTGGAAGCGCCCTTGTGCCATTTTTGAGATTTATACTTATAGAGACGTCGTCTATAAGATTGAGAACAATTTAGTTACCTATTGTACTTGCTATTAGGATTAGATTTTATCTTGTTCCTTTTCTTTTAGAACTACTTTTCCGCTGGTTGTAGAGTGGGATTCTGCCTCACTTTACTTATTGATTTAGACATTCTGATTATCTTTCGTACTCTGATCATATATGTCACATCCTCCCAGCCAGGACCCTAACTGGCATACCCGAGAGTGTGATCCACAGCCCAAAAGATCAAGTTTAGGAACGATCAACTCCATTTCACACAATAACATAATAAAAAGCAAGAACAAATCATAATGTTCAAGTAATTTATAATAAAAGTCAAGAAAGGATCTCAAAAGAATCACTAAGAATATCAGAGTGCGAAAACATGATACCAAATCAAAAGACAACTGTAGAGTATAGCGGAAATATACTCCACAACATATGCAGAAGGTAGATCGAAATCTAAGTAAAGCTCTAAGCTAATACAAGTAAAGTAAAAGATAAGTCTAGAAGAAACAAAAGAAATCTAATCCACATCTTCAGTCGGCTCTTCTTCATCTTCAGTCTTCATCTTCTTCACCTTGCCATTCCTTATATGGACCGTCATCATATTTCAAACCTCAGAGAAGTCTAACAAAAGATATGGTACAAAAGGAGTGAGTTTCAAAGAAACCCAGAAGGCAGTTAAATCCATTATAACATAAATGCCAGGATTTCAAAACAAACATAAATGCAATATGGTATGAGACAAACAATGAATGTATGAATCTAACTCTATGTATGCTGGTCTCTATTGGCAGACATGCTTTAAGTCATAGCACCATACTTCTTTGGGAAGGTCTCATCACACAACCCTTTGGTAGTGGGTCCGGCATCCCTCGGGACATTCCATGGTGGGGTATGGTCACCTCTCTCTCACATCACCATTGGTCTAAGTATTGCGCATGTCGGTAAAGCCTAGCCAATGCAAGTCTTCTACTTGTTATATCAAGTCAGATCCAGATCGTCCATTCTCCGCGATCCTTTCTATCCTTCACACTAGAGTCCTCATAGTCCCGACTACGGACTCATCAACCCTATAGGTCATCCACATTGGTAAACGAAGCTCTCCGCCCCTCACTTCCGCTCCGTGAGCCCAAGTCTATCCATATGCAACCCTACCAATTGGCCCCATGTGATTCCTGCCTCTCACGAGTTGTTCCGGTCTTGACCCATGAATCCCAGCTACCACGGTCATCGGTCTCAATCCCTTCATCTCATTAGGTCCTAGCCAAACACCCTAGACCCCTAGGTATGAAAATCAATAGTTCAAGAAGGTGTCAAGGCATCCAAACATCCCATACTATTCCCTTCGATGTCCAAGGACGTGTCAAAGGCACCTCTCCTTCCAACCATACTTAATCAATCACAATCACAAATCAATCATATCATGACATTTACAAGATATAGAAAATATACCATAATAAGATCCATCTCATATACTTAACAATTAAAGACATTCATAAACTAAAGAAAGCGTAAATAATACACCGTAATTGAAGTAAGAACAACATATATTTCATAAAAGAATCTAATTATGGTAACAAATCCAAAGTTCTAATATAGAAACTAAAATCACACAATCTATGCTATTATATAAGTAACCATCCTTACCTTATATAACTTGAAGAGAATCTCCAAGGATCAAGGAGAATCTTCCAAACTTGAGAAGGTCCTAAAAGTATATATATCATATTAGGAAAGAAACCTAGAAGGAAAGATATCAAAACATCCAAAACCCAACGAGTTTCCTCATTGTCTTTGTCTCTCTAGTCGACCAATCACACCAATGAGCTCCTTCAAAATCGTTTTAGAATAAAGCCTTTGGTGGTTCAAGGGTACCAAACAAGGGGGAAACTACTATGACAGTATCCTAGTATATAGAGGACTTCAAAACACTAATCAAATCAAGTCTTCAAGTTACAAATTAGGAAACAAAAGTTACCATAATTAGATCAATCATGGTTCTTGAAGAATTCATAGTAAAAATCATGGACAAGAACATAGGATGATGGATCATTGATTGTGATAAAGAAATCATGAAAAGCAGCATAGATCTTCAAGAAAAATAGATCTAAGACTAAAGAACATGAATCTAAATAGGAAACAAACTTACCATAAATGTTTAGTCATGGTTCTTGGAAAAGGGGAGGAAAAAGAAGAAAAAACAAAAGCGGCAAGGCCCACCTCGAACCCCCTCCCACTAAAGACCCCCCCCCCCCCCCCCCCCCCCCCCCCCCCCCCCGGGGGCCCCCCCCCCCCCCGGGGCGGGGGCCCCCCCCCTCGGGGGGGAGTCTAGTAAGAAGAATGAATCTAAACACGAATATAGATATAATCGATGTCCAGATAAGTAAGTGAGCAAAAATCCCACTTTACATCCAAGAAAAGTAGCTCTAAAGAATAAACTAGATAAAGCTAATCCCGGCGTACTTGTAACTAAATTATTCTCCACTTTGTAGCCATCCTTGTGGTGTAGATCTCATAAATAGCACAAGCCTTCCACCATTCGACTAGCATCCGCTCCACCATCTTGTATTGTGTACAATCACCTTCCAGATATGTCTCTTCGCCTCTTCCTCATGGACCCATGTTTCCCCCGATAGTCTAACAACATTGTACAATAGGAATGATTTCAAAGAAACTCGCCTTCCTAATCATAATGGCATTCCACACATAGCATATGATATGAGACAAACATGAATGATGATTCTAACTCTATGTTCTTCTCTATTCCTCTTTAAGTCATACACCTACCTCTTTAGGAAAGTCCACTCACATCCTCAACCATTTAAGATATCTTGGATTCCCTCCAACCATTTAAGATATCTCCACCGATTTGTCCTTCATCCTCAGCGTTTCCACTCTCTCACAACCATTTGGTTGTCCCTGTTAATCCTACCAAATGAATCTTCTACTTGGTTACATCAAGTCGATCCAGATACTTCATTCCTCGGAATCCTTTTACCTCACACTAGAGTCCTCATGTCCCCGACTACGGACTCACCAACCCTATCGATCATCCACATATGGTAAACGGGAAGCTCTCACGTCCTTTCACGGGTTGGTTACCGGTCTTAAGCGCCCGTGAGCCCAAGTCTAACCATATGCAACCCTACCAATAAATGGCCCCCACAATGTGATTCCTGTCCTCTCACGGGTTGGTTACCGGTCTTGAGCGCCCATGAATCCCCATTGCTACCACGGGTCGTTCGGTCTCAATACCCCTCCGATTAGGGTCTCGACATAACAGGACATCCTAGCCAAACACTACTAGACAATCCTATATATGTCATCCAACAGTTTAGGAAGGTGTCCAGAGGGCATCTCCGAAACATCCCATAATATTCCCGTAGTAGTCCAAGGACAGAAGTGTCAAAAGGACACCTCTCCTTTCCAAACCATACGTAAGCATACACATGCATCAATTCATATCATCACATATATGGTAACTCCATATATGGAAAGAAATCAATATTTACAATCACTTGTATAACATTGGTAAGTAAATCATACATGAATCAATTCAATATGAATAAGTAATGCTACCGTAATCAAAGTTATGCAACAGTAGTATATCATTGTAAGAATCTAATTTAAGAAACATATTAATGATATTCAAATATAGAAACTAGATTCATGCTATCTATGTAATTAAGGAAATAACCATCCTTACCTTTTATAACTCGCAAAGAATCCTAAGAAATCAAGTAAGATCTTGGCAAACTTGAGAAGAAGGTCCTAAACAAGTATATACAACATATTAGGAAAGATCCCTAACAGAAAATATAGCAAAACATCCGAAACGACCAATTCGGGTTGCCGTACTCATTGGTCGAGTGGATTGGTCGAATGGTCCACGACCAATCACGACCAATGCAATGCATAGCTTATAAAATCGTAGTTTTGAGATATGAAATCCGAATTTGGTGGTTCAAAAGGGTACTAATCAAGGGGTAGACTACATCAGTAGTATTCTAGCATATAGGGGACCTCAAAACACTAATCAAATCAAGGTATCAAGATCCAAATTAGGAAACAAAAAGTTACCATAAATAAATCAAACATGGATCTTGATGAATTTTGAAATAGAAAACAAGGACAAGAACAATAGGAGGATGGATCATTGCTTTAGTAATGAAAACATGAAAACATGCATAGGTCTTCATGGAATAAGGCTTAGAAGCATAAATCTAAATAAGGAAATAAAACCTACCATATATGTACTATCATGCATCATGAAGAACACATAGTAAGGTAGAAGAGAACAACTAGAATTCTATGGATTATGGATCATAGAAAGAAAACACAACCATTAACCACTAACATGATCAATGAAAGAAGATCCAAAGAGATCAGAATTCAGATTAGGAAATTAACAGAGATTAAATCATGGTTTGATCATGAATCCTTCAAAAGCTTGCAATGATCATGGTTAAGATCATTGTTCTAGCCTTAAATCCTTAGGATGATCATGAGAACATGTTCAGAGATGTTTGCAACAGAGGATGCAGCATCTCTTCTACTGTCTCAACTCAAAAAGGAAAGAAAAACAAAGATGGAGGAGAAGGAGAGAGAGTAGACATACCTTTTGATGCAAAAAGAAGAGTTCCGACGAAGATCCGCCAAGAAAACTCCAAGGATGCAAGAGAGATGACTTGCAGAGGTCTTTGGTCCGCTCCGAGGGTTTGGAGGCAGCAAATACGAAGTGGACTCGAGGTTAGACTTAAATAGAGCAAGAATCAACCTAATTGCCAAAGACAAGCACCCATTGGTCGAGTGGATTGGTCGACGGCCCAGCCGACCAATCAGTCGACCAATGCAGACAAAGAAGGCCAAAACAGGGAATTGAAGGCCCAGATCAAATCCAAACCTAAAGAGGTTTTGCACACAAGTCAAGTGACTCACCTAGTAGGTAGAAATGCCTTCAAACCAAGATAGAGATCACTCCAAGTCCATCAACTAATTAGATCTTCATCAGGATTCTGTTTCCATAAATAGAACCTCATCATCAACCTTCATGGATTCAAAGCCAGACACCAAGTCCTCTACTGGGATGGCCCAAAGCTGACTTCTTACTTTACTTCGGGTCATCGGACCTACAAATAACAAGGTTTCCGGGTCAAGGTTAGGGCTGGGTTTCACATCTAAGAAGATCATAATTTGAATCAAAAGATGAACAAAGACAAGATCATGATTTAGATCATGATTCCTTCAAAAGCTTGCAATGATCATGGTTAAGATCATCGCATTAGCCATTAATCCTTAGGAAGATCATGAGGGATGAGTAGAGAGATGTTTGCAATAGAGAATGCAGCATCTTCTCTACTATGTCAGCCCAAAAAGGAAAGAAAAACAGAGATGGAGAAGAAGAAGAGAGTGTAGACATACCTTTGATGCAAGAGGAAGAAGATTACTTGAGTTCTTGCGAGGGATCAACCAAGGATGCAAGGAAATTGATTAGAATGGAGTTCTAACTCGTTCCAGAGGCTTAGGAGGCAGAGGAGACGAACTAATCCCGAGATTGGACTTAAATAGAGCAACAAAGACCTAAATCTGGAAAACAGATCTCATTGGTCGATTGAATTGGTCTATCGGCCCAGCGACCAATCGACGACCAATGGAGACAACAAGGTGCAGATTGCAATCGTTTTGGTCATAACTTCTTCGTTTGAAGTCCGATTGATCCGAAATTCGAAAGGGAACTTCACACAAACATACTAAGACTATCTAGCATGAATTTGACATCATCCATGGTCCAAAAATCAGTACTTTATAAATTGGGAACATGAGTTTCTAAATTGGAAACAACATGGTTCTCATAGCAAACTCACCATGGATTCAAGGGAAGAATTAGAGAGAACAAGGCTTCTCTCTAATGGAATATCAAGAACATATCAGAGGCAAGAATAACTAAATAGAAAATCAAAAGAATACTAATCCTAGAATGAGAGGAATCAAAAATAGAAACTTACTAGAATGCTTATATCAATGGTCAACATCGAAGGCTAAAATGGCTAGAAAGAAAGGGGAATTGATTCAAAGAGATGAAATACATTAGAATAGCAGTAAGGCTAAGATCAAAAATGTTAAACATTAATTAGAAAAGAAGCTATAGTAGAATGATCATGCTGTCCAAAACTCAATCAAAATCAGTAAAGAATTGAGGAGATTCACCATGTGGTTTCAAGGAATGGATAGAGTGATTGGGGGTTCACTCTAAGACATAAGGAGATTAGAGAATAGGTAGTTATAGTAGTGTAACACCTTCTCCACAATCAAAACCTCAAGATAGAACAGTAAGAAGAAGAAAAGAGAGAAGAAGGAGACAGAACACTGAAATCAAGGTCCAACTTCAAGATGTAACATTAAAATAACCTTTCTTCACCCAAAATAGATAGGGTGTCCTGGCTAGGTTTGGGCTGGATTTCACAATATACATGGTGTATTCTTTCCTTATTTGGATCTTTGGTTTATCTGTTGCACATCGATTATTATTGTTCATGATTATGTTATTGTTTATGTGGGAGGTTGATTACTCGATACCTGATCTTCGGGGCTGTGGATCACACTCTCGGGTATGCCAGTTAGGGTACCGGCTGGGAGGATGTGACACCTCCAATCAAGTTCAGTCTTATTGCGTTTGGACAGAAAAACCCAGTAGGGAGGATGGGAGATAGAAAGAATATGAAAGTGCACAAAAAGAGAAAGAGATGGCGTAACGCCAAGTTCAAAACACAAACCCAAGAAGCCGACGATGAGACGCCAGCTATTGGGAAGGAGCATTCCAGGGCAAATGTCCCAATGATTCAGAACGGCTGAGAACAAAGGATTAAAAAAGGGAAAGCGAACCCCGCTTTCCAGTGCATCTATGTACAGGGAAAACTCACCTGGAAGGGTTGAATCAACCCTCTCATCAGGATGGGGAACCCTAACCTGGTAAGAGGGAGGAAAATCAAAATCCTGGATTGCCGAAAGAAGGGTTTCCTCCTTGTAAGAAGAGGGAACGGAGCCAGGTCCGCCATTAGACCTGGAAGTTTGAGGCTGCCTAGGAGACTCGACAGTCACCCTAGGAGTCTTGGAAGATCCAGACTCAGGAAGGACGGAGGAAGTTTTAGCTTTTCTCCCTTAACTTTTCTGGGAAAATTCAGCAAATTCGCGCCAGAGGACAGTTAGGGTTTTGTTATCACTATCCGACTGTTCAGAAGGAAGGGAAGCAAAAGCTTCGTTACCACTACTATTACTGGCACTAGGTACCAAAGAAACCCTATTATCCGCCATTACTAGTTTCAGTAAGGTACAAAAGAAAACAACTGGAGACAGGAAGTTTAAACTTTACAGAAAGACCAGTAAAACTTACTGATTCGGTGAGGCAAAAGCTCGAGAGCAAGAAGGCGCGAAGCAGACGATGAAGGTTCAAATTCCAGACAAGAAGAATGAAACCGACGAAGACAACAAACCGCTTTTAAAACACCCGCACGAGTGTTCGGGAATCTGAACGATCGAGATTGATTCAGCATCGACGGTCGAGATTAGAAGACGTTTTGAAAGTTTGAACTCACGAATCCAAAACAGGCGTTCGGAAACCGTCGCTTGGGTTACGTGAGCCACGACAGATCGACTGCAAGGAAACACGTAGCATTTCCCTCACAACGCTCGAGGAAAAGTGACCACCGCATTAAATGTGATATGACATTTAATGGAACACGCAGAGACTATTGCCTGACGAAGAACCCAGTTAAAAACCAAGCCCTCCGGATCGACCGAACGCTTGGTCTGGGGGGCTCGTGATATGGAGAAAATATGATCGAACCGGGTTCATACTTGGTTTGATCCTCGACCTCGGTCGAGACAGAGGGAATCGACTCGCTCCCGAGCGAACCAGATCCAGAAGATGGCTTGCTGAGGAAGAAAACTAATTCAGCTACAAGCACGCCCTAATCCAACTTATGAATTAGGTTAATTACCCTAATGATGGCAGACTCAAATTGACGGCTGCTGCTTATCATTATCGAAGGGATAATCATCGCATAACCTAGAGGTTATCTCAGGAGTCCTCTACTAGTCCAAACTAGTAGAAGTCTATCGCTCAATGGATCTAACTGTTAAGATCCAACGACTACCCGAAGAAGGCTCGAGTACATCCAACGAAGGAGATTTGAAGGTACACTCTATATAAACCTCACTGGCTTACGAGGTAAAAAAATCAGATTCACATACACACTGGTAGACATAAACTATCAGAGGCTTACGATCTAGATCACCTTTCCCAGTTCTTCATTCCTTAGCTCTGTGCTTCTAGCAGAGCCGTTTGTGATTAAGTTCATCAACTGACTTAGCATCGGAGGTGGACTCCCGACCCCAGCGGTCGGGCCACGTCTGACGCTTTCGTTTTGCAGGTCATCACGAGGAGATCTAAGGGCTAAGCAGATTTTGAATGCATCACGTACCGAATTTGAAAACGGTATGGTTTGGTACGGTTAAAAGGTATCGGTACACAATTGACACCCTTAGTGGAAAGGCTAGTGAGTAAAAGAAAGAATCGTAAGGAAGATGGAAGAGGAATAAGAGAAAGATAAGAAGAGGAAAACGAGTCAAAATGGACTACACACAATTGTAGGGTTCAAACCTGACTTGAAATTTAATATTTTAAATGTTTAGATTTACAATATATGAAGAAGAAGAACAATATATTATATTCTTCATATAGTATACTTTCAATCTAAGCTTTCTTAATTTTAAATATATTTTTCTTTTTCTTTTTCTTATAGCAATTGGGCCTAACCCAAGAGTAATGTCAAGATGGACTGAACCTTAAATTGGGCTCAACCTAGGAGTAATGTCAAAATGGATTGGGCTTTAAATTGGGTCTGACCCAACCTAGATATAAAGGTGTCAAATTTGGTACTGTAATTCAGTACATGCCGACGGTATGCTAAAACCGAAATTGTACCGTACCGAATTCCAAAAAACAGTTTTGGTATATACCGTACCAAATTTGAAAACGGTATGGTTTGGTACGGTTAAAAGGTATCGGTACACAATTGACACCCTTAGTGGAAAGGCTAGTGAGTAAAGAAAGAATCGTAAGGAAGATGGAAGAGGAATGAGAGAAAGTGAAGAAGAGGAAAACGAGTCAAAATGGACTACACACAATTGTAGGGTTCAAACTTGACTTGACCTAACCTTGACTCTAGAATAGAAATTCTCAATGTAAATCCTTTTTTGGGCAATGATTAATGTCTCTCAATAAAGATGTCTCTCAGTAAAGAGGTCAGGGTTCGATCTCTATGATGGAATATGTAATAATCATCACCCCTTATTCTTAGTAAGTTAATATAAAGTACATTTTTTCAAAAAAAATCTAAATAAAATTCGTTCTTTGGGATACAATTTCTCAATCCAAATTGCAAACCCTATCGACTTAATAAATTGGAAAGGTCTTGGGAAGTTTATTCTAGAGTAAGATTGCACACAAAAGGCCTAGTCGATTGGGAGCACACGACTCTTTGGCCTCTTTCTACTCCTTGGATTGTAGAGCTTTCTCATTTCTTGCCTAGCCTTCATAAATTTTTTATTTACCCAAAAAAAATCCCAAATAACCAAAACTGAATTAGAAAAGATACTTGACCCTTTACAGCTGACAAAATCTCCATGAACATTATCAACATTACACCCAATATAACATGAAAAACAAATTGCTTCCCTAATGAATACTACATGGTTTTTAGAATTCTTAGGGAGTTGGTTTTATTACCGCCTCAGATATGTGACTACACTGAATAAACTTAATTTCATACTCTTTGGGAAAATTCTAGTTTTCAATTAACATCAATCACTCAGGAATTTACAGTATCAAACTCCTAGCCAATACTACTTCTACCTTCACAAATTGAATGTTGATGGAGATTTGCGTTGAAGGGGCTATGCCAAATTGAACAATTAATCAAGATGAACCCTGATTGCTGATAAGGAATTGGAACAAGCAAAAAAAATTCTGTAGTGGAAATAGACAAATACAACAAACACTAATCTAGGTTAACTTTGATTAAATAAATTCCCAACTAGAATTACAAACTCAGAGAAACAAGAACAGAAATTAACACGACTCTCCAAATCATTAACAAAAATTCTCTATTTATAACCTAAATTCTAAAATGGAGGAGGTTGATCAGTACTGGAAACCCCAAGAAGCTTGATCGAGGAGGTTGATCAGTACTGGAAAGCCCAAGGAGCTTGATTTCGAATTTCCTCTTCTTCTTCAAGAGTAAAATCGTTTTCGACATTGAAAGTCTCTCGTATCTGTTCAACTGTTTTTCCCCTTATCATGCTAGCTATTTTGTCCGTGCCTAATTCCAATAATCCTGCAATATCTAGATAATTTGCAGCGAGTATGAGATCACAAAGTGTTTGTTCATCAACGTCCAGAAACTTTTCTTCCCATTTCTTTTCTTGATTTACTTTGTCTTTTCTTTTCTTTTCATCTCCATCCGCTTCTCCAACCAGAACAATTTCTTTCCCTTTCCTCAAAGATCCATTGTCGACGTTGCTAAACCTCTCGCAGTAGTCAATCACCTTGACTAATATCTTTGAACTAACGTTTGGTAATGGTATCGTTCCACTAACACCATCCTCGATCATGTTCTTGATGAACTGTGATACAAACACGACGGATTGATCAACCTCAAAGATTTCCCCATCGGAACTCTTCAGAACTAACTTCTGGGAAGACATTGTAGCAGAAAAAAAATCTGAAAAATTCTTCAACGCACCTGTCTCTGTTTGTGTGAGAAAATAAAAAAGAACCAGTCTGAGCTCAGAAAATTTCTTCAACCACTGTTTCGATTTCAGCAAAACGGAATCGAAAGATGTTGAGATTAATTAGACTGTAAGGAGGCGAGTAATTTATAGGGAAAGGGAGTGAGCAGTTAATGGTTCGAAAAAATAAAAATAGAAGGAATTGGAAAGTGGAATCCGAAGGAAATTAGGAATCCAATTCCTTCTCGGAATGCTGTAAATCGTAATGTTGTAATACAATACAAAGAGTAGAATTAGTCTATATATATATATATATATATATATATATATATATATATATATATATAAAATATATATATATATATATATATATATATATATTATTAAATTTAAGCTAACGACGAGGGCTTACATGTAATTCCAAATTAACACGGCCCAGCCCAAGTTTGGCAGTTAAAACTAAATGTTGGGCCTGGCCTCCTTTAACCCTTTTCGATTCTGGCCTTTTGAAAGTTGGGCTGGGCTTGAATTTGGCCCATCTTTACCTCAACTCACGCTTGTACATAACTTTCATTCAATAGGAGAGGATGAAATTCCAATGGGAGAAAGAGGAACAACAAGGGGAGAGGGAAAGTGAAAAATTCTTTTCTAGAGGAAAGAACGAAAGAAGGGTGAGGGAGGGACATACAAAAGAGAACCAAGAAGGCTCAACATGCGACACCAAGTCTTGTAGCAAACCTAAGAGGGTGCACAGAGAAAAAGAAGATACATAGGACTCGGCAATAATACACCAAAAGACAAGGCCAAGAATTGGTCAAGCTCGATTGTGCAAATTTTAGAAGTCTGGCTATTCTTTTTCTTCTTGACACGGTAAGAATTGTAAATGGCAAAGCATTGAATTAGAAGGATATCTTGAACTAGATGCTTTCACAGTGACTGAAGTGGTACCGAAGTAGTATCATGAGGATCGAGAATCGCTGTAGCAAGGCTGAAGAGGTATGTTTCATCTATTTCATAGCTAGCAAAGGATTAAGAAGCCTTAATGTTAAGAATCTCACAACCAGAAGACAGAGAGGTTGTAGCAGGTGTAAAACAGCGGCAGCAACAAAAGTAACAATGAAACCAGGGCAAAGCACAAGAGAGGTGGTAGGGGCGGGAAAGGAGGGCTTCAGATGGCTCTCAACATGGTAAGAGAATAACAAAAAATAAAGGAAGACAGGAAAAGTAAGCAGTAGCCAAGAACTAGAATATTTGAAATACTCCATCGTAGAAAGTTAAGGTGTAGAAAACGGATGGAGCTTCGATACTATGCAATTAATGTGCAGCACTAAGTTGCATACGGTTCAGATGGAACGGATGGTCGAGGGTAAAATCTCAACCACCAATTTTGCATTTTTTTATTTTTTATTTTTCATTTTTAGTTTTAATTTCTTTTAACTGTCAACTAGCCCAAGTTAAAATTTTGAACACCTATTTAATTCTGCCAATAAAGACAACCACCTAATATCTTTTTACGATGACAATCTTGAGGGGCGACTCAGTACCGACAACTCCAAATAGGAGGTTAGAGTTCGAATCCCATAGGAGCCCAGGCAAAGTCTCAACTTATATTATGTAATACCCCCTATCTTCATTATATGCACTAGCTTCAAAAAAAAAAAAAAACCACGCATGTGATTGCAAGAAAATACCATACACCCAATTTCACGAATATAGGTCCTTTACCTACCAAGATAGAGATTTGTATTTCCTTCACAACTCTTCCAATAAAATAGTAAAATTATATTCAACATCAATTTAATAATATTTACTACTCCACAATAATGATGATTATAATGATTCACCCCTATTATAAAGTAAGATAGTTAAGTTTGAATGGAATTAATAATGAGCTTATTTTAGGAAACATAATACTGGTACTTTTCAATCAGAATTTTTAAGGAATATACCTTTCTTAAAAGCAAAATAGTACTTGAAAGCAAGATCTAAAGTATCGCGCATTGATAATATATTGGTCAAGCAATTTTAAGAGATGTTTTGGCTCGTGTCGTATCATATCGAAGATATGTATTGATGGTTGAATAATAGAAGAGAAATTATCAAAATACATATGAAAGTAATCTAATTTAAATAGAAAACAGTAGATTCTATCTTGATAAAGAAGGAAATTGGCCATAAGAACAAAAATCCATCTTTCAATTGAGAGGCTAGTCACATGGCTTGTAGATTGCCTTGAAATAGTTCATGCCTTCAAAGATTTTTGCACTGTTTGGATATCAGACCTTAATGAAACTTCTAACCCTAATCTAGGTGATCTTTAAGATCTGTTGGAGTGGTTATTTGAGAGACTTGATTTTTTTTTTTTTTTTTTTTTTTTTTTTTTGCGATATTTCTAAATTCGGATCGATAAGAAGAAAAAAGAGTACCGGTCTAAGACAGGTAAGGTTACAATTGCATATATGATTAACATGATGTTATGATGAATTGCCTATTACTATGAACATGTATGTAGCCTTATAACCTGCTATAACAGTAGCTAAATATGATTATTTGATGATGACATGTTATGGATGATGTTAGATGTATTTAGTTTATTACTTGATGTGGAATGATGTGTTTGGTGCGACTATGATTGAGGATTATCCTTGTTGGGTATTCCTAGCTTGGGATATTAGGGACTGTGGTATGGGACACTGTTCCTCGATGCCCCTAGCACTATCATGGTTGTTGGATTACATTCCTAGGAAGTCTAGATACCCTCACATGCTACTACCTTTTCGATAGGGATATTGAAACCAAATGACCCATGATAATGGTTATGTGACTCTGTTTCATCAAACAACTTGCAAGCTGTCCATGCAGAGATTCAGTGGTCCACTATTGATCATACAATGGTAGTGTTGTATATGTTAGGATTGGGCTCATGGGAGCCTAATAGGCAGCTTGGGAGTCGTGAGGGGACATGAGAGCATCCGCCCCAACAATATGTGGATGACCATAGGGTTAAGGAATGGAGTCCAACAGAGGTAATTAGTCAATGAGGACTCATTCCTAGGTGGAGAAGAATATTGAACCGAGTTGGTTAGTGCCATAGGGGAGGTATCTGGAACACATGTAGTGTGTCACCATAGCACCTTGTATTGGGTTAGAATCCTCGACATACGCCAGTACTCACGCTAATGGTTGTGGTAAGAGAGTACAAACCTAAACCCCAGCCAAGGTTGATTGACGAGGATTGTACCCCCTTTCCCGGGATCCCAACAGAGGTAACTAGTCCATAAGGGATCAGAGTGACAAGACCTATCCACAAGAGGGCTAGTGCTATATCTTAAAGCATGTCTGCTTTATTAGAGACTTGCATGGTTAGTTGCTAGATGCATCCATATTGTTTCTTATCACCTTTTCATCTTACTCATGATGTGTTTATGATGTCGATGTGTATATGGGATTGTTGCCTTACTGAGTTTGTCAGAATTAATCTTTGTGGATTGTCTCTATTTTTCTTCGAATGCACTATATAGATGCGGGAGAAGTTCTACATGTATGGGAAAATCCAATAAAGAGAATGTAGAGACGTCAATGGGAATTGGTAATGCTCAATACAAAGCCTCCTACGGGTACATGGAGTGCTCTTATGGCACCTATTGACGGAAAGAGGATTCAAGTGGTTCATCATTTGGATAGGTCAATGAAAGAAGGTCTTATAACACCTTTTATTAAGAGACTGGAAGAAGCTTGCACAAGTCATGAGAAAGACAAGAACAATAATTAAATTTTGAGATTTTCTTTGCTTCTGCTAAAAACATTCTTTGGATATATTTCCTTTGATTCATACCTTGTATTATATTTATTACTTTATGTTGGATTTTGGACTCTTTGTTCCTTTACATTAATTATTGAACTGTTCTTTGCTCTTAATTTGGCATTGTGTGTATTTATTATTATTGATGGCTAAACCGAGGATCTTGTGGCCGTGGATCACACCCACGAGTTGTCAGCGAGTGGGGTGTGACAGATATTGTTAGATTGAAGACCCCAAAGCCTCATTTTGAGTTGATTTCAAATCAGAGTCGAAATCGACCGATTTCGGTTGCAGCCCTAGGGTAGGCGGTTAACTGTGGGGGATTGACTGGCCTTGGATGGCTTGTGAAACCGCCCCCTAGATTGGGTGCTTGTTTTGGCCCCTTCGATGTCCGATTGATCCTGGATTTATATCTGTTTGATTTCTCATGATTCTAGGCCCGTTGTGAGTTGATTGCGCCTTCTTTGGTGGATCTTTTTGGCATTGGAGAGTGTTTACATTAACAGGTGAGGAAAACACCTAACCATATCTTGTGTACATGTTGGTGTTGTTTGAATCTTCTTCTATGTTGCTATCCTGTATCCTATTTAAATTGCATGTGACTTTGCGCAAATGAAAAGAAATGTTATACCATGTTTATTGCAATTTTCAAATTTCATGAATTATAATATGGAAATGATGTGAATGTGTGAATTTCATGATGGGACTTTGTCCTCTTGTATGTATATACCAATTGGGGTTGTGGGTTCACCAATTTCCTTGGTGACTCTCTCTCTCTCTCTCTCTCTCTCTCTCTCTCTCTCTCTCTCTCTCACTCACATCAATGGCTGGGTCTTGTGAGCATCAAGTAGGCCCACTGCCATCATGAGATGGTACAGTTGCATATGCATAGTGTTGGGCTTGTGTCACTTTCAACGCGATGTGCAATTTCCCCGGGGAAGCTACGAGAGCATCTACCCATGCAAATGTGGATGACCATAAGGTTGAGGAATGGAATCCAACAGATGCCTCCCATTAAGGATGCATTCCTAGGTGGAGAAGGATATCGGACCAATAGATGCCTTCCGTTGACGAATGATATCTGGAACACATGTAGTACGATAGTCATATGGTCTTAGAATTATCCTTGACACACGCCAGTTCTCAAGCCAAACGGTGATGAGATTGAGTGGTGACTTATTGCCCAATCACGGATTGCTATGACTTGACCCAACTACCGCGGATAACCCAATAGACGTTTCTTGTTGAGCAAGAGTGACGAGACTGCCCAAAAGAGGCTGGTGTATAGTTTAATGCGTGTCTACCTTGGAGACCTCATTTAGAGTTAGAAGCATAATTCCATGTTCATTTATTATTCATCTCATTATTATATACATACATGGTTTCTTGTGGAAAAATGTGATGGACGCATGATATGTGGTTATGTTGACCTCACTAAGTTCTATTAAAGTCACTCCTTTATATATGTGGTTAAGTTCTATTCAACTCATAACACGGTATGAGGACTTCATTCAAATGGAGGATCCGCCACAGGCAGAATACCTTGAGGGAACTGTTTGCGAGGTGATGGACTCGCATGGAGCTTCTTGCCCGTGCCAGACTTGCTCCTATGGAGCCGGGTACTATTGAAGGTTCCGTGGTGTCCTTAGAGATTATAGCTCCCTCATATCCCTATGTTGTGTCATTGCTATTGAACCCATAAAGAGGGACAGTTTTTCTCCGAAGAATCAAGATTTCTATTGCGAAAATTTTCTTTTCTTTAAACTCTAATGATTAAACTTGAATAACTTTGGATAGTGATTTAATTTTGAATTCTCGGATGATTGTAATCATATTTTGATTAGATTATTATAACTTGATCTTGACACTTAAATATTTTGTTGCCCATTTGATTATGCTATGTTGTATGATGTTATGGATTTGGCTGTGAACCTTGGTCATGTAGTATATCACCCCTATGGGTATTCAAGTATGATCCGATTTGGCTGAGTCGGGGGGGGTGATAGAAGTTGGTATTAGATCCTTGGTTCACTTGCAAGTCCTAACTCTTTGATGTAATAAGGGCATCTTGACTCATTGATCCATAAATGACTATAAAATTGGAAGTGAATAATAGGTTAAACATGAACAAGAATAAGAAAATTTGACATGTGCAAAATGAAGCTAACTGAGATGATATACAATAAAAATATGAAACCTGAAAGTCTCACAAGTATTAGTAGACAAACAAGCATAAAACACACTAACACATGAAATGATAAAGAGTGCATAAGTGTTAAAGTTATTACAAGCCCAATGTATCAAGTGTAAGCCCAATGGACAAACACGCATAATAAAAATAAGAGTACAAAACATAAGTCCAAATGTCATAAAACGATTTGAGTAACTTGGGTATCAAACTACCATTAGAAGTAAGCTAAGACACTAGCGATCTAGAGGTGGTGGAGGCTAAGACATGTACTAGCACAAGAAGAGCTCCCAATGTATGATTCGGTCATGTACATCTCTCAGCTGATAGACCATCTCCTACTGCTGAGTATGAATCTCTGTGATCCGATGATCCATGATGTTCTAGTTCTATTCGACCCTCCCTAAGGGCCTGTTTGGTTACTTAAGTCTAGAGATTTCAAAAATCTAGAGATTTCAAATCTACATATTTCAATTCTATGGAGTCATGGTTCATAAAATTAACTGTTCGATTAGCCTAAATCATTGGAATGAAATATGGAGATTCATCATGAAAAAACATTTATGGAGTCATGGTTCAAATGTTTAACGCTTTTACAGTAAGGGTGAAATCTCTGGATTTCACCTCATACACATAAATCTACAGATTCACGTTTTTAGTGTCAAAATGTGAATCTCTAGATTTCATGAATCTAGGGATTCACACAACCAAGTGGGTATAAATCTCCCATTTCTGAATCCAAAGATTTGAAATCTCTGGATTCATGTAACCAAACAGGCCCTAAGGTAGCCAAGAGAGTCACCCATTGAGAGGGGTCAATAGCGAAAGCAGCCAGTGCCTTTGGAGCCCTCCTAGTCCGGGAAGACTCCCTTCTCCATGTGGTGTGTGGGTAACATATTCTCTCGAACCTCATCTCTCTCACCACCACCAGTCAAAACCGGAGAGTTAGACCCATCCCGAAAGCCCATCTAAGAAAGGAGTCTCCTCCCAATATTCTCTCCCATATTTTTTCTCAACTCCTCTATGTCACTAAAGTCCACCCTAAAATATCTAAAAAACGGGGTCAAGAGACACCTGTACTCAAGGTTTGCCGCAGCGGGATTCTCTACCCGGTAAATCATAGCCCGCTGGATGATATAAGGTCAACGGGGTACCCTACATATGGGGCAAAAGTGACAAATGCCTGCATTAAGGAGATCTCATCTTGATGCCCACCTTTGGGCACGATGTTACGGCTCACTATACGAGAAATAAGCCTAGGAGAACTAAGCATGTTTTTACCTTGATGCACATGATCACATTCATAGTGCACAGCATGGTAAAAATAAGAAATCTTTCGATATAGTAGATGGACTCATCCCCACCCCAGGGTATCCATCTCCTCTCATCGGATACATAAGGTACGTCGAAGATATCATCCAATGTCTCAGTGTTAAAGTGGATGATTATACCTCTCACCTGCGACTAAATGGACAACACACTCAAAGTAAGTCAAATTACTGTAGAAGTAACGGATGAGCTCGGGGTAAGCTGGCGCATCAAGGTTCAACATGCTACTACTCCCTAACACCCTAAACCTCTCCTCAATCCGAAATGGAGCCACCGGTTGAGGCTCGACGAAATGCCCATACTCGATAGGTTTGTCACGAAAGTAGTGGTTGTAAAGGAACTCCACCTCTGTCACATCCGCCTAGCCGATACCCTAATTGTAATACCTGAAGGTATGATCTACAATCCCTAAGACCAAGTCTCAACAATCATCCTCCCACATAGCACAATAGTATAATCAAAAGCAAGAATACATCATTGTATAATTGCCATTAAAAGAAATAATCAACAAATGGATCTCAGAAGGATCACAATCAATATCTTATTTTAGGAAAATGATACCAATATTTGATCAAAGTATAGAATATAGTGGAAATAAATTCTAAAATCAATGTGGAAGTATAGATCGAATCTAGGTATTACAACTGAAAGAATATAAGGAAGTCTATCAACTAATCTAAGTCTTCCAATGGTTCATCTTCTTCTATTTTAGTCTTCTTCTCAGTGGGTTGTGTTCTAGCAACTTGGGATCCATGTCAAGCTCATACTCATTTGCGGACAAGATGATGTCTATCATTGTTAATCGGTTTCATAATAGCTCCATGTTGGCACCCGGGTTGTACCACAGGCCACTATTCATTCCCCCCTCCCCCCCCACCCCAAAACCAAAGGCCCCCCCCCCCCCCCGCCCCCCCCCCCCCCCCCTCCCTCCCCCCCCAACCAACACCAAACCCCCCCCCCCCCCGCCCCGCCCCCACAACCACCAAGCTTTTACATTAAATATAAAAAAAAAAAAAAAATAAAAAAAACAAGAGACAACAAGCAAAAAAGCCAAAAACCAGCAGCCCAGCTCCTAAAATTTATTTTTGCTCTCCCCTAACCCCGGACCCCCCATAAAAGAGCCCCCCCCCCCCCCCCCGGTGGCCCCGGTGTCACACCCCGCCCGCCGGGCCCGGTTACCCGCCCGACAACCCGCGGATGTGAACCGTCACAGGATCCATGGTTTTAGTCTATCAATAATAATAAATACAAATACATGCAATCAAGAGCAAGAATAGTGCAATAATTAATAAAAAGGTTACAGGAGTCCAAATACTCCGATAAATATCCAAGAACGAACGAAAGAGGGAAAATCAAGAATCAAAAGTAATATCGAGTTCAGCAGAAGAAAAATAAATAACTAAATAATCTTCTCTCTGGTTTTCTTTTATAAATCTAAAAGCTAGTTTTCTAACTTAGCAAGTAAAGATGTCCTCTAATCTTTCTCCAAACGATCATCAAAATCCTGGCAATTTGCCTCTGTCGCCCATCAATGGGTGCTAAAAATGCACACAAGCATCTTCAGGAGGCTCCATGCTCAGCAAGTCCATGTATCACTGTCTCACATCAGCTTCATACGAGGAGGCTCTTTCATATGAATCATCTCCAACTTTCGACATTGTGCAACCATCTGTACAGTTTATATAATACATACAATGAAAGGAATGAGTTCCAACGAACTCAGTAAGGAACAAGCAATTCTCATATATATGTCAATACAATCCACAAATGCACAGATGAAATGATATGGATGGTATGCAGAAATATGAATGCTACTAAGATCTAACTATGCAAGTCTCTAACAGCTGACATGCTTTAAGATATACACCAGCCCTCCTCTGGGTAAGTCTCATCACTCTAATCCGGCAAGGATTGGTTACCTTTGTAGGGATCCTGGGCAAAGGGGGTAAGTCCACATGTGAAATCCAGCCCAAACCTAGGTAGGACACCCTATATATTTTCGGTGAAGAAAGGTTAGTTTAATGTTACATCTTGAAGTTGGACCTTGATTTCAGTGTTCTGTCTCCTTCTTCTCTCTTTTCTTCTTCTTACTGTTCTATCTTGATGTTTTGATTGTGGAGAAGGTGTTACACTACTATAACTACCTATTCTCTAATCTCCTTATGTCTTAGAGTGAACTCCCAATCACTCTATGCATTCCTTGAAACCACATGGTGAATCTCCTCAATTTTTCACTGATTTTGGTTGAGTTTTGGACAGCATGATCATTCTACTGTAGCTTCTTTTCTAATTAATGTTTAACATGTTTGATCTTAGCCTTACTGCTGTTCTAATGTATTTCATCTCTTTGAATCAATTCCCCTTTCTTTCTAGCCATTTTAGCCTTCTATGTTGACCATTGATATAAGCATTCTAGTAAGTTTCTATTTTTGATTCCTCTCATTCTAGGATTAGTATTCTTTTGATTTTCTATTTAGTTATTCTTTCCTCTGATATGTTCTTGATATTCCATTAGAGAGAAGCCTTGTTCTCTCTAATTCTTCCCTTGAATCCATGGTGAGTTTGCTATGAGAACCATGTTGTTTCCAATTTAGAAACTCATGTTCCCAATTTATAAAGTACTGATTTTTGGACCATGGATGATGCCCAATTCATGCTAGATAGTCTTAGTATGTTTGTGTGAAGTTCCCTTTCGAATTTCGGATCAATCCGACTTCAAACGAAGAAGTTATGACCAAAACAATGCAATATGTACCTTGCTGTCTCCATTGGTCGACTGATTGGTCGATCGGCAGTAGACCAATCCAATCGACCAATGAGATCTGTTTTCCAGATTTAGGTCTTTCTTGCTCTATTTAAGTCCAATCTCGGGATTAGTTCGTCTCCTCTGCCTCCTAAGCCTCTGGAACGAGTTAGAACTTCATTCTAATCAATTTCCTTGCATCCTTGGTTGATCCCTCGCAAGAACTCAAGTAATCTTCTTCCTCTTGCATCAAAGGTATGTCTACACTCTCTTCTTCTTCTCCATCTCTGTTTTTCTTTCCTTTTTGGGCTGACATAGTAGAGAAGATGCTGCATTCTCTGTTGCAAACATCTCTCTACTCATCCCTCATGATCTTCCTAAGGATTAATGGCTAATGCGATGATCTTAACCATGATCATTGCAAGCTTTTGAAGGAATCATGATCTAAATCATGATCTTGTCTTCATTCATATTTTAATTCAAATTCTGATCTTCTTAGATCTGTTTTATTGATCATATTAGTAGTCAATCGCTGTGTTTTCTTTACAAGAGTTGTAACCTATCAATCTCTACTTCTTTCTTCTTGATCATACCATGCTTTCTCCAAGAACCATGACTAATACATTTATGGTAAGTTGTGTTTCCTTATTTAGATTCATGTTCTTCAGTCTTAGATCTATTTTTCTTGAAGATCTATGCATGCTTTTCATGATTTCTTTATCACAACCTATGATCCATCATCCTATCGTTCTTGTCCATGATTTTTACTATGAATTCTTCAAGAACCATGATTGATCTAATTATGGTAACTTTTGTTTCCTAATTTGTAACTTGAAGACTTGATTTGATTAGTGTTTTGAAGTCCTCTATATACTAGGATACTGTCATAGTAGTTTCCCCCTTGTTTGGTACCCTTTTGAACCACCAAATTCGGTTCTTTATTCTTAAAACTCTGATTTTGTAGGCCACTGTCTCTATTGGTCGATCGATTGGTCGGATAGAGACCCGAAGCCAATCCAATCGACCAATGAGTACAAGGCAACTCCGCATTTGGTCTGTTTTGGATGTTTTGATATCTTACCTTCTAGGTTTCTTTCCTAATATAATATGTATACTTGTTTAGGACTTTCTTGCCAAGTTTGGGAAGATTCTCCTTGATCCTTGGAGATTCTCTTCAAGTTATATAAGGTAAGGATGGTTACTTCTTTAACAACATAAATTGCATATCTTAGTTTCTATACTTGAATCTTGTTAATTTATTTCTTTAATTAGATTCTTATAATGTTATACTACCGTGGTCTGTCTTAATATCGGGCATTACTTGTTTATATTAAATTGACTCATGTATGATTTACCTTTTTGTCTGTATGATTTCTTCCGGTTATATACAAGTTGATTGTAATTATTGATTTCTTTCCATATATGAAGTTACCATATATGTGATGTTATGAATTGATGCTTGTGTATGCTTAAGTATGGTTTGGAAAGGAGAGGTGTCCTTTTGACACTTCTGTCCTTGGACTACTACGGGAATATTATGGGATGTTTCCGGAGATGCCCTCTGGACACCTTCCTAAACTGTTGGATGACATATTTAGGACTGTCTAGTAGTGTTTGGCTAGGATGTCCCGTTATGTCGACCCTAATCGGAGGGGTATTGAGACCGAACGACCCGTGGTAGCAATGGGGATTCATGGGCGCTCAAGACCGGTAACCAACCCGTGAGAGGACAGGGAATCACATTGTGGGGGCCATTTATTGGTAGGGTTGCATATGGATAGACTTGGGCTCACGGGCGCTCAAGACCGGTAACCAACCCGTGAGGGGACGTGAGAGCTTCCCGTTTACCATATGTGGATAACCAATAGGGTTGATGAGTCCGTAGTCAGGGACTATGAGGACTCTAGTGTGAAGGATACCGGAAAGGATCGCCGGGCGAGGAATGGACGTATCTCGGATCCGACTTGATATAACTAAGTAGAAGACTTGCATTTGGCTAGGCTTTACCCTGACATGCGCCAGTACTTAGACCAATGGTGATGTGAGAGAGCGGTGACCTATACCCCCAGCCATGGAATGTCCCGAGGGATGCCGGACCCACTACCAAAAGGCGTTGTGTGATTGACCTACCCAAAGAAGTATGGTGCTATGACTTAAAGCATGTCTGCCAATAGAGACCAGCATACATAGAGTTAGATTCATACATTCATTGTTTGTCTCATACCATATTGCATTTATGTTTGTTCGAAATCCTGCCATTTATGTTATTATGGATTTAATCGCCTTCTTCGGGTTTCTTTCGAAACTCACTCCTTTTGTACCATATCTTTTGTTAGACTTCTATACGGGTTTGAAATATGATGACGGTCCATATAAGGAAAGGCAAGGTGAAGAAGATGAAGACCGAAGATGAAGAAGAGCCGACTGAAGATGTGGATTAGATTTCTCTTGTTTCTTCTAGACTTATCTTTTACTTTACTTGTATTAGCTTAGAGCTTTACTTAGATTTCGATCTACCTTCCGCATATGTTGTGGAGTATATTTCCGCTATACTCTACAGTTGTCTTTTGATTTGGTATCATGTTTTCGCACTCTGATATTCTTAGTGATTCTTTTGAGATCTTTTCTTGAATTTTATTATTAACTTATTAGAATACAATGATTTGTTCTTGCTTTTGATTTGTTATTGTGCTAAATGGATATGATCATTCCTAAACTTGATCTTTTGGGCTGTGGATCACACTCTCAGGTATACCAGTTAGGGTACCGGCTGGGAGGATGTGACACCACACCTGGCTCTCAAACCATGGCTGGGGGTTAAGTCAACACTCTCTCACCACGACCATTGGCAATGAGTACTGGCGCATGTCGGGGTTTCTAATCCAATGCAAGTCATAATGGTAACATACTATATGGAGTCCAGATACTTCCCCTATGGCACCAACCAACTCGGTTCAGTATCCTTCGCAACCTAGGAGTGAGAACCCTCACGGACTGGCTACCACTGTTGGACTCCACTCATTAACCCTATGGTCATCCACATATTATTGGGGCGGATGCTCTCATGACTCCTCGCGACACCCGGTTCGTTCCTTGGACGTCCATGAGCCCAACCCTAACATATGCAACCCTACCATTACATGACCAATAGTGGACCACTGAGTCTCCGCACGGACTGGTTACCGCTATAGGATGAAACATAGTCACGTCACCATTGTCACGGGTCACCCGGCTTCAATTCCCCTGCCGAAAGGGTAATAGCATGTGGGGTACCTAGCCATGCAATTCTAGACTCTCCTAAGTATGTCATCCAGTAATCATGATAGTGCTGGAGGCATCAGTGAGCATGTGTCCCATACCACAGCCCTCTGATATCTCTAGCCAAGATATCCCAATGGAATACCCCTTCCATCACAACTACACTACATCACTCATTATCATATCATGAACAGTTGTGCAATATCATAAAAGATGAAGTACATTAAGGAACACCGCAAACAGCGAGTATACAATAAGATTCACATGCTTTATACAATTACAGCAAATTATATGATCAAAGAATAATAAATAGAACAGCTGAATCATCATGTATATGTAATTGCATATAAACAAGAATGCATGTCCTTACCTGTAATTATGTAAAATTCCTCTAACTTGAATTCCAGAAACTATTATAAGACTTCTACTTGAAACAGAGAACACCTAGGCATAGGGTTACAAGAATATATAAGAGTCAAGAGTCAAAACAAATCCAAAATCAAACTTACACAGACATTGGAAACCGGCCGGTCGCTTGAGCCGGTCGCTTAGGTTGAGCGACCGCCACTAGTGACCGCCCCAAAAACAGAGAGTTTCAAATCCGAAACTCAGGCTTCTGATCATCCGTTTTCAATCCGGATTTCCAGTGATCATGGCTTAAGTCTCGAATCTAACACTCCTAAAGACAATAGGTGAAGGGAAAACGAACAATCATCATAAATGGATTACCTAGAAACTCTCCCCTTGACTGGATCTATCCATTAACAAATGTAGGGATTCGTTTCTGGACAGGATCTCATCAAGAACATTGGAAAGGGAGTACAACAAATCGATTGGGTAACCACTAACAAAAAGGGGATGGGTTCATATCAATTAGAGGTTAAAAAGAAGAGAATTAGATGGAGATTCATTACCTTAACCAGAATCACCAAGAATAGAAGAGAAAAGGTTCCATAACATTAACAGCACTTCAGACCTGAACCCCGCACGTTTCCACTGCCACCTAATCGCCCAAAATAGCAATCCCGAACATAATAATGCGCTAATAGGGCGAGGGATGCTATTTATAACGAACAGGGGGCAAAATAGGGCAAAACCCCGAAAACAGAACCGGGCGGTCGCTCCAGTCGGTCGCTTGGTTCAATCGACCGCCACTAGCAACCGCCCCCATGTATATTGCTATACAAGGGTGCTTTGCTCATGGGGTTGAAGACCAAGTACAACCTAACCCAAATGAAGACATGGGGGAGATTTTAGTCCGAAAATGAATCTCAATAAGTCTATAACAAAGGGATTAGGATTTCATCATACATAATCTATGGCTCTCATGGAAAGGCTAGGGGGAATCAAGATTCACCTTAGGGAAAGAGAAACAAAGAATGCACAATCTAAAAAGATGTTGGGGAGTTTCCAACCGATAAAAGAACATTAGGGTTTCAGATATGGTTACCTCCCATGAGAGTTGGTTACCTCTCATGAGAATTACCCATAATCAACTCACACAAAAACAACCCAAGATAGATAAAGGAATATCTCATTATTATTTCAAAATAAAGAATGGCATTGGAAAGGGTCTACCAATGAGAGAAAAATAAGGTTTATAATTAAAGTGAAAGGAAAGAAATTCTAATCATACAATTAGGGATTTACTAACAAGAATCCGTGTCTCCCATGGAAAGACTAAGGAGAATAAAGATTCACCCTTAGGGCAAAGAATTTACAATCAAGAAAGGTTTTGGGGAGGTTCCAATGAATTAACAAAAATAAAAGGGTTCCCAATTGGTTACCCTCTCATGAGAGTTACCCAAGAATTTCCCCTCAAAATCTCTCCCTTCTGGCTTCCAATGGTCCAAGGAATATCAGGGATCAACTCCTCAATCATGAAGACACAAGGGAAGGTCATGTAATAATATGAGACTTTCCCCACAATCATAAAGATAGGTTGAAAATTCAGGAAAAGGGTCATCAAGATCATTGGTGGAGTCAAATTCAAGGATCATCGCCATATGGCTTCAAGAACATAGAGTGAATTGGGGGAATTCACTCTAGGGCTAAAAGAATTAGGGAAGAGGTCATTACAGCAGTGTAATACCTTTCTCATAAACAGAAGATCAGAAGTAGAGAAGAAAGAATGAATTAAAGAATAAACGAATTGAATGCCAACCTTTTAGAAGAGAAACCGATGAAGAAATCAGAACAGATGCTTGAGGATCTTCTTTGGCTTCGAAGGAGAGGTTCTAGGGCTTTTCCTACGTTCTCCCAAGGCTTAGAACAGATTGAGAGTGAAAACCATGGAGTTCCCCCCTTTTAAATAGCACAAAGAGTTCAAGAATTACTAGGATTTCACCAAACTAACCCTGTAGGTTGATTGGTTGCCAAAGAGAAAGTTCCAAGGTCCTTCCCACGCCATCAAGAGGTTTAGAAACATAGTGGGATAGTTTAACAAGAATTTCAAAGAAATAAAGCTTTTAAAAACCTTCAAAACAGAAAATTACAAAAATGCCCCTGCCTAGACAACTTGTTCAAAAATAGGGATTTAATGAGCCTAACTTCAATATTTTTGGATGGGCTTCTTTCAACACATCATACTACTTACCTAGTATGGAGGGAAGTCTTCAAACCAGGTCCAACTACGCTTTAGGTCCATTAACCAAGTTCTTCTTCACAAATGAGTAGTTCAACTCAAAATCAAATAAGGTTTCCATAAGGAAACACTATCATCAATATCCATGGGTTTTGGGTCAAACACCATATCTTCTACTGAGATGGCCCACAAAGACATCTTCCTCATTTTGGGACATTGGATCAACTCTAAGGGAAAGGTCTGACATGGCTTCCTAAGATTTTAAAAGATAGTAAAACTGAAATCACGGTCAAACTTCAAAGTCAACATAAACAAACCCTACTTTACCCAAAACAGATCGGGTTCTCGGGCTAGATTTGGGCTGGGTGTCACACTCAGTCACTCTCCCTCACGGCTCTTAAGCACGTCTTTTGGGTTCTCTGCAGTAGTAGGGTCAGGGCATCCATCTCATATAATCACCATGGCTGGGGTTTAGGTCACCAATCTCTCACATCACCATTGGTATGAGTACTGGCGCGTGTTCGGATTATACCTAATCCAATGCACGTCATCTACTAAGTCATATCAATCTCGAGGTTGGATACTTCCCTTCCTTGCTCCCAACAATCCATTTTGGTACCTTTCCCCTAGAGTCATCGTATCCTATAGCTCCAACCAACTCAGACTGCGGACTTTTAACCCTACTGGTCATCCACATATAATAAATGGGAAGCTCTCATGTCCTCTCACGGGTTGTCTATCGGTCTTGAGTGCTCATAAGCCCAGGCTTATTATGTGTGACCCAACCAATGAATGGCCCCCATAGTGTGATTGCGTCCTCTCATGGATCGGATAGTGGTCTTAAGCGCCCACAATCCCCATTGCTGCCATGGGTCACTTAGCCTCAATACCCCCACCGATAGGGTGAGATATGATGGGGTTTTCCTATCCAAACACTTCTAGACAAGTCCTAAGTATGCCATCCGATAATCACAGAAAGCGCCAAGGGGCACCATAGATCTGGTATTCATAGAAAGCGCCAAGGGGCACCATAGGAATGCATCCCATAACACCTCCACTAGTGTCCCATGATAGAAACGCCCAAGTGGCATTTCCCATTCATAATTACAACCTAGGCAATCACATCACAATATGATTCCAAATATCATATCATAATCCATTCATATTCCAATAAATCACATTCTCACAAATATGCATAACAATATAATGAATATCATTCTAAAATTACAGAGACATATCATTCATAAACAGTTCTAAAAACAATAATAAGATCCTGCATACAAGTTCTAATATAAGTAAGAATGTAAGCTAGGTTATTTGTAAGTGAAAGTCCTTACCTTATGTTCGATTTGAAATCTCCGAAGAATAGATCAAAAGATAGGTTCAAAGTTGCCAAAGAAACCCTAAACATACGAGGATTTAACATTACGAACCAACCCTAAGGATAAAAGATGAAACAAGACCAAAACAGGGAAAATTATTGTCACTGTACCCTTTGGTCGCTTGGGGCGACCAAGGCAGTCGACCAAGCCTACTGTGTACGGATAGTAAAACAAGATTTGATCAGAAACTCATCGTTTGAGTTCCAATCACTCTGAAATTCATAGGAAAACTATAAAAATAATACTATTTAGGGATCAATCATGGTCAACAGAATAAAAACCTAATGAGTCCAATATTTGACTTCATCCGAAATCAGTTCACAGATTTCAAGGATAGACTAGAGTGAATGGGGATTCACTCTACGACTAAGAAAACAATAGATCAAGGTCTAAAAATAGCTTAGATATAGATCTAGCATGGATTGGAAATCAAACTAATCAAAAGGAATAACAATAATGGCGATTCATGCAAGGTTTTTACCAAAATCACACCGTGATATTCACAGAAGAATAAGAGTGAACAGGGATTCACTCTAAAACTATGAGAATGTAAGATTGGGTCTTTACAGTAGCATAAGACATTCCTCACACTCTCAATAGTGGGTAGAATCAATGGTGTCACGTCCACCTAGCCGGTACCCTATCTAGCATACCCGAGTGTGAGATCCACAGCTCCGAAGAGCAGTATCGATGAAACCAACCTCCCACATTACAATAACATAATCAAGAACAAGACTAAATCAAACGTTATACTACATTAACAGAGAGATCAAGGTAAGATTCAAAGAATAACAATATAATTAGAGTGCGGAAAGAATGATACCAATATAATAATCAATGTAGAGTGTAGCGAAAAAATCACTCCACATAACACAGCAGAATGGTAGATCGAAAGTCAAAAGAAACATTACAACCAGTTCCCAAAAATGGAAGGAATAGAAAAGAAGAAATCAAAACTAAACTAAGGTCACTTCTATCTTATAAATACAACTTCTAAAGGTAAAAGTCTCAGAATCTAGATAACGTATAACAAGCACATGAGTACGACTAATCCTGAAGCGATACTCCTTCACCCATGAATTCTTCACTTTCGTAGTCACCGTAGCCACCACTTTGAGAGTAGTATGCATCATTTGTTTGTGCTTCACAGTACTGGCCTTCATGATTGTCAATACTTGCAGGATAGTCTAACAAAGATATTTGCAAAAAGGAGTGAGTTCAAAAAAACTCAACAAGGCAGATTATATCCACAGTAACATAGTAAGACATGATTTCAAAATATACATGATGCAAGATGATATGAAATAGACAATGCATGTATGAATCTAACTATGTATGTTGGTCTCTATTGGCAGACATGCTTTAACTCATAGCACCATACTCCTCTGGGTAGGTCTCAAATCACTCTCCCTCAACCATCTTGATATTTGGGTTCTTATGTGGTAATTGGGTCCTGCATCCCTCTCGAACATTCCATGGCTGGGGTTTAGGTCACAGTTCTCTCATCACCATTGGTCTGAGTATTGGCGCATGTCAAGGTTAAACCTAGCCCAATGCAAGTCTTCTACTTAGTTATATCAAGTCAGAGTCAGATATTTCCATTCCTCGCCTCTCGCGATCCTTTCCAGTATCCTTCTCACTAGAGTCAATGTATCCTATGGCTACAACCAACTCGAACTACAGACTCATCAACCCTATTTGGTCATCCACAAATAATAAATGGGAAGCTCTCATGTTCTCTCATGGGTTGGATGCTAGTCTTAAGCGCCTATGAGCCCAAGTTTACCACTTGCAACCCTACCAATGAATGGCCCCTCACAATGTGATCCATGTCCTCTTACGGTTGGTTACCGGTCTTGAACCCCCACAAACCCACACTACTGCCATGAGTTACTCGGTCTCAATACTCTTCCGAATCGGGTATAATATAACAGGGACATCCTAGCCCAACATAACTAAACAAGCCCTAGGTATGACAACCAATAATCCGAGAAAGAGTCAAAGGGCACCATAGGAAATGTCCCATACCACTTCCATTGATGTCCAAGGACAGAAACGTCAAAAGGACATTCCCCATTCCCAAATCATACCTAAACAATCACATTCCCAATTCAGTCACAACATACACAACTGATATTCCATTATAGAAAGATAATCACTCATATACATGATCAATTCAATAAGAGAATCACATGAATAAGACCTACTGTACTTGAAGTACTTATAGCAATAATATCATAATAAAAGAATATAAGAACAGCAGTAATCTCAGGAAATTCCCAAATTAGAAACTAAGATCATGCAATCTAGGTTATTATGGAAACAACCGTCCTTACCTTAAATAGCTTCGAAGAAAATCCAGAGGAACAAGAGATCAAGTCCAAGGTTAGCAATCAAACCCTAAACAAACATAAATACATCATTAGGAAGAAGCCCTAGAAGATTAGAGGTCAAACGGATCAAATCAAATGAAGAAATCCATTACTGTCTGCTTTGACAGCTTGATGGGCAGCTTGGTCCAATCGACCCAATGAACAGTACGCAGCAGAAAATCAGAATTTTGATCCGAAACTCATCTTCGGGGATTCAAAACACTTCAAAAATTCAAGGACAACTCTAGAACAGTAATCTAAGATCAACTAGCATAGCTTAGACAACAACCATGATCAAAACCATAACTTTCTAATTTGATCAAAACAAGGATTTTTATAGAAAGCAAGCCATAGATCAATGGAGAAATTATAGAGAACAAGGTTTCACTCTAGATGAATATCAGCAGTAGATCAGAGATAAGAACTAACATGAGAATGGATCTATCATGCTAGAGAAATCAAAACAATAAGATTAATCATTCATTCATGAAGATATTAATGATCTCTTCAAAAAAAATCAAATATGAAGATCATACCATCATTGGAATGAATGGAGATTCATTCTCAACTGTAGAAATTGAAGAAGAGGTGTTTGCAAGGATGCAATACCATCTTCATAATCACAGCAATGAGATTAAATCAATACAAGAGTAAATCAATTAGAAGATTAAGAGATTACTAACCTTAATGATGAACAAGAGATTACTAACCTTAATGATGAACAAGAGATGAAGTGTAAAATCTGGCCTTATCCTAACCCTGACCCGGCCCGGGTTTTATACTGTTACAGGTCTGAAGACCCAAAGTGGTGGTAGAAGAGACTTGTGGGCCCTCTTAGTTGAAAATTCGATGCTTGATCCAGAGCTTATGGACATTGACAACGATGCCCCTTACTTGAGCACATTGTCAGTGTTGAGTGAAAATCTGCGCATTGATGAAGATTGAATTAGTTGAAGCACCTATTGGACCCCCCGTGATCAATCCGAAGGTATCTCTTGAAACTAAACTTGTTGATTGACTTGTAGGAGAAAACCCAACTTAATTCGGATCTGTCTGGCCTTCCAAATCCACTCCCGAAGTTGCTGTCATGCCTTGGTCGACTGATAGTCGACCAGCAATAATGAAATCCGAAAAGTTACAAAATCACTTCCCATTTTGCCCCTACCTTTTTGGAACTCGTGAATGAGGACCTAAACTAATCATTTGCACTCCAGAGCACGAAGTTGGACACTCTCTTGGGCTTTTCTTGGTGTTTGTGAAGATCTTTGACTCCAATCATTAGTATTACACATTAATCATCAACTCAAGGTATGATTCCTTCTACTCTTCTTCTAATCTATTCATTTTCTACCAAATTATGATCTTAAGACCATGGTTGAAGTGCTACAACCTTGCAAACACTTAACCATGAGTTTTCCCCATTCAATCCCATGATCATCACCCCATTCTTGCTATTTTATGATTCAATTAGGATTGCTTACATTTCATTACTTTGATTTCCTTCCATTTCAACCTATTCTTGATTCAAAACTGATATGTAGATGCATGTTAAGCTAGATTATTATGAATTCATGATTCTAACTTGATTCTTACCATTCACTTAATTGATTCCCATCATTCCAATCAATTCCAATTCGATTCTTGATAGTTATCATATAGAACATAAGGCTTTGATTTGGGTATTTATAATTGGACCGTTGGATTGTCATGAAATTTAGTGTGTAGTATCCTCATATTGTTATAATCATGCCCTCCAAATTTCGTGTCGATCGGAGCACCGGAAGGTCAGTTTCGGACCAAGTCTTCAATTCTGCCCATGGTTAACAAGTCTTGGTCGACTGACAGTCGACCAAGCCAATCAACCAAGAGATGGTAACATCCCTGTACTTGGCCTAATTACTTCGTTTGACCTCCGATTCGATTGTTTTCTTCTCTTATGTTACTTGTATGTTGTCTAGGGTACCAACACTGATTTTTTGGACTATTATTGGTGATCATTGATTTTATTTACGACTTGATTAAGGTAAGGACTGATCGTGTCGCTAACCAATCAAAAATAAAATCCTATACTAATCTAGCAAGCAGAAAGTACGGGGTCGAACTATGGGGAACTAAAAGGCTAAGTTACTAAGATTGAATTTAACAAAACTAAATTTAAACTAAATCTATTAATTAATGCAAAAACTTAAACTATGAATATGTGAAGATCTTTGGGATTTCGAATCCCCAATGCTTTTCTTTAACCGATATAACTCTACACTTCAAAGCAAATTAGGGATGGTCTTCCTAGGTATGCCCTATCTTCGCAAGACTATGTCCTTTGCGGAAGCTTGGCACGCTTAGTTCGTTGAGCTATAGAACATCTTTGGCCAAACTCAAACACAATCAAATTAATGAAATAAGCATGTTTCATCTACATCCCAAAGAAAAGGAACTAGCTACTCATTATCACAAAGTTCATAAGAAAAATAAAGATGAAACATAAGGAGAGAGAGAGAGATGTGGTCTTCTTCTTCAGCAATGAGAGATGAGAGCCGCATTCGCCGTCCTCTTTTCTCTGTGGTTGGCTTCTCTTTTATGTCTCCCGCACACAATGAATCCCCTCTCTTTACCCGTATATTCGACCTTTATTCTTTCGGAATTTGGAAAAACGCAAAACTATAAAGTTGTAGATATTTTCAATATCGTTCCATAGCATCTTGAATCATCGAAATCTAAGCTCATACGATAGAGATATGCTCAAAATACTGAAGGTAGGTCTGTTTACCCGATTTTCAGATTTATTACCAATTTTGTTCCTTAGACCTCCACATGTTTCCAATTTGGCTAAGATCTCACTTTTCATGATTTCTTGAGCAGCAAGATTGAATGTCATGATTTAAAATCCACCAATATCTAATATATTTGCCAATTTTACTCCATGTTATCTCTAATATCCAAAATCTCCTTATTCCTGAAAAATATACAAAAATACTCAATTAGCTCTCTTTAATTAAATAAGTATGGGGAATTAAATCAAATAAATAATGGTAAATGCATGCTTATCAAATACCCCCACACTTGAGTGTTTGCTAGTCCTCGAGCAAAACAAGACAATAAAAATAATACAGAAAATAAAGCAAGAAAAACCTAACTCACTTTCGTAGGAATCACATGTGCAACAAGCCTTTAAACCCCTAGGTTACCCTAGTGGACGAGTTGTGTCTCGTGAGTGTTTGCAGAGAATATACACACAAAATTCTTAAGTGTTCTTCTAATTATTCTGGCAGTAGTAAGAGTAGAAAGATAGATTCCAAGACAAAGACACTCCATTAAAGATTGAAGGGAATATAGGCACCCCCACACTTAAGCTCTTACACCCTCTCTTGAGTCTAGCTCTAGGAAAACAATTCAATCGAGAAGTCTCTTCTTATCTTCAGTCTACCAGTTCACCCCCAGATAAGACTAAACTAGGTACCAAATAATACCAAGAACTCAAGATCTTAGCAATATTGACCTTCTTAGACATTTCACCTTTATAAGCACATGAATTCACTTCTTTCTTTAATGGTCACAGTTCTAGTCCGTGCAATGTCTTGCCTCTTAAGCTTTCTAGATGGCCTATGTAACGAGTGTTGGGTCAGCCGCTCTCAAGCCAGATGGCCTTAAGGGACTAGGTGTAGAATACCCCTCGAACTTACTTACTCAAGCCGACTAGGCTACAGGCCAAGACTGGACCAAAGACACCCCAACTGTTTGATGCGAGGCACGATGTTGGTGACACCGAGACCCGGTTACTAAGAAGGAGGTCTAACCTTTAAACTTCAACATTTTTTTTCTCACATTATACTTCAATTTACTTCACATTTAAATAGTCTAAAATCGGTCTCAACTTGTCACCATAAGCACAAGGCAATACAAGATAACTAGATGGTCAAACCTTTTGGACTATCTGGAATTCCTATTTTCCGATTCAACCTCGGCTTCAAAATGTAAAACCCATTACTATTCTCTCAAGAGGGTGTTCATTACACCAGATGGGATTTCTAAAACACTTAAACTCTCATTTTGTATCTAAGCAAGGAATTAAAACATTTATCTTACCAAAGCCAGAAAAAATTGGGCAAAATTGGGCACTTTTTATCTTTGTGACAATGCTCTACCAACTATCAACAAGTCTTACTCGAGTTGACACCCCCCCACACACACACACACTTAAATTATGCAATGACCTCAGTGCATGCAAAAAAAATAATAGAAGCAAATAGAGGAAAGAGTGTACCCGATGTTTGAACTCATGATAGAGCACGCAACAATAAAACATAACAACAAACAAAGAAGATAAAGGAAAAATAACAAGAAATAATATCTAAACATATGGGTTGCCTCCCATAAAGCGCTAAGTTTAGAGTCTTCAGCCAGACTCAGTAAGAAACAGCCAATGGAGGTGGAAGCTCAAATCTAAATGTGAATGGTGATTGCTCCAAATAAGTGGAAGAGTCCAACAATGTGTTGACTTCCTCAATATTTAGGTTATATTCCCCAAATGGCAAGTAATGTTGTAGGGGATCATCAATAAGAATGTTTAGAATATAATCAACCACTACCTCATCAATAAAGTTAACCGCAAAGCACTCTTCATCTCTTTTTGGGCTTAAAGATACATTCTTTATAGAATCTGGAATTGAGGACTCAAGAGCTTCAGGGAAGGGGGCTTTGGGAGTGTAAGATTCAGGAGTAGGACCCTCTACAATCGGAATGTGCAACCCCTTACAAGGAAATTGACGGGGAATACTCACAGGTGGTGTTTCTTTACTAGGCTTGTGTGCATCATTGCCAGTCTCATGGGTCAAATCAAGCTCTTCTCGACTCTCAAGATCAATGGGCAATGGCTTAGGAGTAGGCAAAGGTGCATAATATTCCTTCCCACTACATGTCACAACCGAGACTGCTTGGACTTGTTCTTTCCTATACCCAATTTGATGATTAGGGTTACCTATTGGTTGACTAGGTAACTGACCAACCTCCCTCCTACTGATGGCATCAGCTAGTTGACCAAGTTGAGTTTCCAATTTGTTAATGGACTGAGAATGGGAATTCAACAATTGAGTGTTTTGCTCTAATCCACTAAGTGCTTTTAGTACCTTATCCTCAAATGATGAATAATGTGAGGGTTGTGAAGATAATGGTTGCTCATTCCTATAGGCATTTTGGTGCATATTAAATGGAGGTGGCCTATAAGGTATTTGATTAGAGGGATTGGGCATTGAGTTTCGCCATGAAAAATTGGGGTGGTTTCGACATCCTGGGTTATAGGTATTGGAATATGGATCATTGCCAAATTTAGAGACTCCTTGGGCCAAATGTGTATGCTCCTCAACAATCTCAGGGTATTGTGTAGCCAGATAGCAATCAGTGACATGATGGAATAGGCTAGAACATAAAGCACATGCTTCAATCTGATTAGGTGGAGAGAAACTTGTAGGAAGTGGAGATGGGGTTTGTTGTCCTAATGACAAGAGATGGTCCAATTTCTTTGATAGCAAGTCAACCTTAGTGCTCATCTCAATGGTAGGATTGATCTCATAGAGGCCGCTCCTCTTTGGTTGCCCAATGGATGGAATCTCAATCCTAGCTGCTGAAGCATGGTGTTGGGAGTTTTCACTAAGGGTCTCAAAAAGTTCCCATGCCTCATTCTCATTCTCGTGCATGAAAGTCCCACCACAAGAAGAATCAACCATTTGCCTATGTCGGTCGCTAAGGCCATCATAAAAGCATTGAACCAATTGCCATTTAGGAATAGCATGGTGGGGGCACTTTCTAAGTAATTCTTTTAGTCTTTCCCAAGCCTCATGAAATTGTTCTCCTTCTTGTTGGGAGAAACTCGTTATCGCTCTCCTAAGGCTATTGGTACGGCCAATCGGGAAGAACTTTTTAAGGAACTCCTGTTGCATTTCTACCCAAGTTGAAATTTTAACATTGTCCAAAAAAAGAAGCCAATGCTTAGCTTTATCTTTAAGGGAGAATGGAAAAAGAAGTAACCTTAAAGCATCAACTGAGAGATTTTGAATTTTAACCGTGGATGACACCTCTAAAAACTCATCTAAGTGCATATAAGGCTCTTCATTGGCAAGTCCATAAAAAGATGGTAGCATTTGAATCACACTAGATTTGATCTCATATTGAGCCGCCTCTACGTTAGGCAACTTAATACAAGAAACCGGAGTATATATCGTAGGAATGAAATGCTCACTCAAGGGCCTCATTGGATGCTCATAGTTTGCCATGGTTCTTTGCCTTCTAAGGTTGGCCAAAGTCTCTTCTAACTCTAAGTCAAGTGGAGTCAACTCAGGGTTTAGGGACCAACGACCATGCATACACACAGAAGAATAAAAAAAAGAATAAGCTAAATAAGGAAAATTAAAAGAAAATAACTATAGAAAAAGGGAGAGTTTAGGACGTACCTGAAGCGCAATCCACGTGATCTTTCGAACAAAAGTTACACATGTGGGATCTGAGGGATGGGGGTTTTTAAAAATTAACCTAAACAACCCAATCTAATGCAAATATTACAATTGAAAAGTCCTAAATACAATTATATCTAAGAAAGAAAAGATAACAACCTAAACTAATTATCGAATCGCTACTCTTGCAGTTACCTACAAAACAAAAGAAAAAGAGATTAGTTAAATAAGGAAAGAAAAATTAAAAATTAAAAACACTAAAATTACTCTAAAAATTATGCCTAATTGACAAAAATCAATCCTAGCAACCGTGCTTTGGTTCCCCGGCAACGGCGCCAAAATTTGATCGTGTCGCTAACCAATCAAAAATAAAATCCTATACTAATCTAGCAAGCAGAAAGTACGGGGTTGAACTATGGGGAACTAAAAGGCTAAGTTACTAAGATTGAATTTAACAAAACTAAATTTAAACTAAATCTATTAATTAATGCAAAAACTTAAACTATGAATATGTGAAGATCTTTGGGATTTCGAATCCCCAATGCTTTTCTTTAACCGATATAACTCTACACTTCAAAGCAAATTAGGGATGGTCTTCCTAGGTATGCCCTATCTTCGCAAGACTATGTCCTTCGCGGAAGCTTGGCACGCTTAGTTCGTTGAGCTATAGAACATCTTTGGCCAAACTCAAACACAATCAAATTAATGAAATAAGCATGTTTCATCTACATCCCAAAGAAAAGGAACTAGCTACTCATTATCACAAAGTTCATAAGAAAAATAAAGATGAAACATAAGGAGAGAGAGAGAGAGATGTGGTCTTCTTCTTCAGCAATGAGAGATGAGAGCCGCATTCGCCGTCTTCTTTTCTCTGTGGTTGGCTTCTCTTTTATGTCTCCCGCACACAATGAATCCCCTCTCTTTACCCGTATATTCGACCTTTATTCTTTCGGAATTTGGAAAAACGCAAAACTATAAAGTTGTAGATATTTTCAATATCGTTCCATAGCATCTTGAATCATCGAAATCTAAGCTCATACGATAGAGATATGCTCAAAATACTGAAGGTAGGTCTGTTTACCCGATTTTCAGATTTATTACCAATTTTGTTCCTTAGACCTCCACATGTTTCCAATTTGGCTAAGATCTCACTTTTCATGATTTCTTGAGCAGCAAGATTGAATGTCATGATTTAAAATCCACCAATATCTAATATATTTGCCAACTTTACTCCATATTATCTCTAATATCCAAAATCTCCTTATTCCTGAAAAATACACAAAAATACTCAATTAGCTCTCTTTAATTAAATAAGTATGGGGAATTAAATCAAATAAATAATGGTAAATGCATGCTTATCAAGGACGGTCGTTAACTCAAGTACATTAACTAAGTAAACATGCTTACACCTTGAGAACTCAGTGGTAATATTCCTATGTGTACTCATTTACCATACATGACTATTATATGCATTTTATCAGTAGTAGTATGTTACACATCATTCGTAATATCATGTTTAATTATACTTGATGATTTTGTATATGATCAATCATGTTATGATATGCCTTTTTTTATATGATGAATCATTAATTATGTATGATATGATGAGATTGGATTTGTGATTGACTACGTATGACTTGGGACTGGGAAGTGTCCTTCCGACACTTCTGTCCTTGGTCATTGGAGGGAATAGTATGGGATATTCTCCGAAGGTGTCCATCGACACTTTCCCAGGTTATTGGATGGCATACATAGGATGGTCTAGGTGTATGGTTAGGACTTTCCTTGTCGTATCAGACCTGAATCGGAAGGGTATTGAGACCGAACGACCCATGGTAGAGTATGGTTGATGGGCGCTCAAGACCGGTAACCACTCCGTGAGAGGACTTACACCATACTGCGGATACCCGAAAGGGGCCATTTATTGGTAGGGTTGCAAATGGATAGACCTGGGCTCACGGGCGCTCAAGACCGGTAACCAACCCGTGAGAGGACGTGAGAGCTTCCCGTTTACCATTTGTGGATGACCAATAGGGTTGATGAGTCTATAGTCCAAGTTGGTCGGTGCCATAGGATACACTGACTCTAGTGTGAAGGATACGGAACCGAGTTGGTCAGTGCCATAGGGAAAGTATCTAGATCTGACATGATACGACTGAGTAGATGACTTGCATTGGGCTAGGCTATGCCGTGACATGCGCCAGTACTTATACCAATGGTGATGTAAGAGAGTGGTGACTTAACCCCAGCCATGGTTTGATGAGGACTTTACCCAATTACCCCGGCAGACCCAAGATATCTTGTATGATTGAGGGGGAGTGACAGACGACCTAAAAAAGTATGGTGCTATGGCTTAAAGCATGTCTACCTTAGAGACTAGCATACTTAGGGTTAGAATCATATATCATCATTTTCTCATATCATCTTGCATCATATCATGACTTGTATCGAATGAATTGTGTATTATGAAACAATTTGCCTTGCTAAGTTCTTTTGAACTCATTCCTTTTGTGCAATTTGTTAGATTATCCTGTAGGTGTAGAAAACTTTGATGGTGCGCTCTACGACCTGAACTAATTCTACATACGACCCTTCGGGTGTTGGCTAAGATGAGAGTCAGGATTATTGTGCCGTGCCGAGGAGGATTATGGTTCGTACCAGGGTTAGCCCCACCATGGTGAGGGAGCGGCCGTGCTGGGTTCACTTCATCCATACTTATGAAGAAACAATCATTAGGATAGAAGAAACCTTTGCGTAGTGCCCCATTTCCCTGGATGACTGTTAAACATTTGGATATATATATATATAGTCCTTAACTCTTATGGATTTACTCTTGACACTGATTGTAATTAAGTTTAATTAACCACTTTTCCGCTATTATTGAAGGAGTGACTCCTGATCACTCTTTCTCTTTGAGATTATTTTTATGTGAAGTTGATACTTGATAATTCCGCACTCTGATTGATTATCTTTTCTTATTCATTTGATCTGTTTATTGCTTACTTTAAACATTGATTATATTGTACGTAATTATGTTATCGTGTATGTGGGAGGCATGGCCGCTCGATCTGGATCTTCGGGCGTGGGATCACATCCCGGGAATACCAGATAGGATACCGGCTGGGTGGATGTGACATGAAGAACTTGAGAATTTGCAAGAGTCCTTCAACAACACCAAGGAGAGGCTTTGAGAGAGGCTTCCCACGTTCTCTAGAGGTTTTAGAAACAAAAGGGGCTAAGAAACACGAAGTCCTATTAAATAGAGCATCAAAACCCTAATCAAAAGATCTTACACAGATCCTTGTCAGAGTGGATTGATTGGCCTAGTCGACCAAGGCTGACAATAAGCCCAAGTCAGGGGCTTCAAGGCCCAGACCTCAAGAAATTCAAATGGGTTTCTCCCAACTCAACAAATGACTCACCTAGCATAGAGGAATGCCTTAAACCCATGTCCAGCTAGGCTTTAGGTCCATCAACCAAGCTCTTCTTCATCAAGGTGCAATTTCTTCTCCAACTCTGACAAAGTTTCCAAGTATGGAACACCATCATCAATTTCAATGGGTTCCGGGTCAAACACCATGTCTTCTACTGAAATGGCCCATAGTTGCCTTCTTCCTTCACTTCGGGTCTTCGAACCTACAAACAACAGGGTTTCCGGGTTAAGGTTAGGGTTGGATTTCACAAATGGAGAATACAGATCTAGAAGGAATGAGAGTGTTTGCTAACCTCGAAGTAGAAGATTCAATAGGCGGAAAACTTCATGGAAACTTGGAGATCTTCCTTGGCCTTGGAGAGAGCTCTAGGGTGTCTCTGATGTTCTCCAAACTTAAAGACAATATGACACGAAGTAGGTCGAAGATGGATTATATAGGGCTTCTGTCACACCCCGCCCGCCAGGCCCGGTTAACCGCCCGACAACCCATGGGTGCGAACCGTCACAGGATCCATGGTTTTAGTCTATCAATAATAATAAATACAAATATAGATAATCAAGAGCAAAAATAGTGCAATGATTAATAAACAGGTTACAGGAGTCCAAATACTCCAATAAATATCCAAGAAATAATCAAAGGAAAGAATCAAGAATCAAATGTAATATCGAGTTCAGCGGAAGCAAAATAAATAACTAGATAATCTTCATCTTCAGGAGGCTTCATGCTCTGCAAGTCCATGTACCACTGTCTGTGCCACATCAGCTTCAAACGAGAAGGCTCTTTCATACGAATCATCTCCAACTTCCGACGTTGTGCAACCATCTGTACAGTTTATATAATACATACAATGAAAGGAATGAGTTCCAACGAACTCAGTAAGGAACAAGCAATTCTCATATATATGTCAACACAATCCACGAATGCACATATGAAATGATATGGATGATATGCAGAAATATGAATGCTACTAAGATCTAACTATGCAAGTCTCTAATGGCTGACATGCTTTAAGATATACACCAGCCCTCCTTTGGGTAAGTCTCATCACTCGATCCGGCAAGGACTGGTTACCTCTCGTAGGGATCCTGGGCAAAGGGGTAAGTCCACACCTGGCTCTCAAACCATGGCTAGGGGTTAAGTCAACACTCTCTCACCACGACCATTGGCAATGAGTACTGGCGCATGTCGGGGTTTCTAATCCAATGCAAGTCATAATGATAACATACTATATGAAGTCCAGATACTTCCCCTATGGCACCAACCAACTCGGTTCAAGTATCCTTCGCAACCTAGGAGTGTGAATCCTCACGGATCGCTACCTCTCTGTTGGACTCCACTCCTTAACCCTATGGTCATCCACATATTATTGGGGCGGATGCTCTCATGACTCCTCGCGACACCCGGTCCGCTCCTTGGACGTCCATGAGCCCAACCCTAACATATGCAACCCTACCATTACATGACCAATAGTGGACCACTGAGTCTCCGCACGGACTGGTTACCGCTGTTGGATGAAACATAGTCACGTCACCATTGTCACGGGTCACCCGGCTTCAATTCCCCTGCCGAAAGGGTAATAGCATGTGGGGTACCTAGCCATGCAATTCTAGACTCCCTAAGTATGTCATCAAGTAATCATGATAGTCTTTGGAGACATCAGCAGGCATGTGTCCCATTCCACAGCCTTCTGATATCCCAAGCCAAGATATCCCAATGGAATACCCTTCCATCACAATCACACTACATCACTCTTTATCATATCATGAACAATTGTGCAATATCATAAAAGATGAAGTACATCAAGGAATACCACAAACAGCGAGTATACAATAAGATTTACATGCTTTATACAATTACAGCAAGATACATGATCAAAGAATAGTAAATAGAACAACAAAATCATCATGTATATGTAATTGCATATAAATAAGAATGCATGTCCTTACCTGTAATTTAGTAGAAGTCCTCTAACTTGCAATCCAAAAACTATTATAAGACTTTTATTTGAAACAGAGAACACCTAGGCATAGGGTTACAAGAATGTATAAGAGTCAAGAGTCAAAACAATTCAAAAATCAAACCTACACAGGATTCTTGGAAACCAGCCGGTTGCTTGCGGCGGTTGCTTAAGTTAAGCGACCTCCACAAGCGACCGCCCCTGCTGCTTCAGCAGTTTCCAACTCCGAAAATCAGATTTTTTATCATCCGATTTCAATCCGTTTTGGGATGATCTTAGTCCGAATTTCAAGCTTAATAGGTCTAGAACAAGGGGGTAACAAGAAACCCTAAAATTAACAAAGATTTATTACCCAAATCATTCCCCTTGATGGGATCCATCCATTAAACAAATGCGGGGATTCGTTTCTGGACAGGATCTCATCAAGAACATTGAAAAGGGAGATACAACAAATCAATTGGGTAACCACTAACAAAATGGGGATGGGTTCATATCAATCAGAGGTTAAAAAGAAGAGAATAGAAGATGGAGATTCATTACCTTAATAAGAATCACCAAGAATAGAAGAGAAAAGGTTTCATATCATTAACAAGACACTTCAGACCTGAATCCCGCACGTTTCCACAGCCGCCTAATCGCCCAAAATAGCAATCCCGAACATAATAATGCGTTAATAGGGCGAGGGATGCTATTTATAACGAACAGGGGGCAAAATAGGGCATTTTCCCGCAAGCAGAACCGGGCGGTCGCTTAAGGCGGTCGCTTGGTTTAATCAACCGCCACTAGTAACCGCCCCCAAGTATATTGCTATACAAGGGTGCTTTGCTCATGGGGTTGAAGACCAAGTACAACCAAACCCAAATGAAGACATGGGGGAGATCATTAGTCCGAAAAATCAATCATAATAGGTTTGTAATAAAGGGGTTAGGGTTTCATCATAACATATGGCTCATGAAAAGGTTATGATCACGGAAAGAGAGGGAATGATTGTTATCAATAAAATAACAAGAAATCATAGGAAATCTAGTTTATGTTAACAGAAACATTACCCATGAGGTTTCCCGCACATGGAAGGTTACAAGAGGTTTCCAGAAAGATCATTCAAGGGTTAGGGTTTCAAGAATCTATTAGCTAGGGTTAAGATCATGATGATGATCATAGATCTCAAAGAATAGGATGAGATCATGGAATAGATGGTTGCAAGGATGCATCATCTTTTTCCTGATCTCAAACAAGAACAAGAATGAAGAAAGAATAATTAGAAATCCTAATTAGGTTAAACATGGATCATGAAGAAAATATAATGATCAAGTTTAGGTTAACACAAATATCACCCAAGGGAAAGAGAAACAACTAATCAAGATTCACCCATGGGAAAGAGAAACAAAGAAAGCACAATCTGAAAAAGTGTTGGGGAGTTTCCAACAAATAAAAGAACAATAGGGTCTCAGATATGGTTACCTCTCATGAGAGTTGGTTACCTCCCATGAGAGTTACCCATAATTAATTCTCACAAAAACAACCCAAGATAGATAAAGGAATATCTCATTAGTATTTCAAAATAAAGAATGGAATTAGGAAGGGTCTACTAATGAGAGAAAATAAGGTTCTCAATTAAAGTGAAGGGAAAGAAATTCAAATCATACAATTAGGGATTACTAACAAGAATCCGTGTATCCCACGAAAAGACTAGGGAGAATAAAAATTCACCCTTAGGGCAAAGAATTTACAATCAAGAAAGGTTTTGGGGAGGGTCCAATGAATTAATAGAAAATAAAAGGGTTACCAATTGTTCCAAGGAAAAACAAGGATCAACTCCTCAATCATGAGGACACAAGGGAAGGTCATGGTAATAATATGAGACCTTCCCCACAATAATAAAGATAGGTAGGAAATTAGGGAAAGTATCATTAAGAGCTTTGGTGGGATCAAATTCAAGGATCATCGCCATATGGCTTCAAGATCATAGAGTGAATTGGGGGATTCACTCTAGGGCTAAAAGAATTAAAGAAGAGGTCATTACAGTAGTGTAATACCCTTCTCATGATCAGAAGATCAGAAGTAGAGAAGAAAGAATGAATTAAAGAAGAAGCGAATTGAATACCAACCTTTTAGAAGAGAAACCGATGAAGAAACCTGAAGAAACCTGAACAGATACTTGAGGATCTTTCTTGGCTTCGAAGGAGAGGTTCTAGGGATCTTCCCACGTTCTCCAAAGACTTAGAAACAAATTGAGAGTGAAACACATGGAGTTCCCCCTTTTTTACATATCACAAAGAGTTCAAGAGTTACTAGGGTTTCACCAAACTGACCCTGTTGGTTGATTGGTTGCCAACGAGGAAGTTCAAAGGTCGATCCCATACTATCTAGAGGTTTAGAAACATGGTGGGAATAGTTTACCACGAAATTAAAAGAAATAAAGCTTTTGAAAACCTTAAAAACTGATATTTACCAAAATGCCACTGCTTGGACAACTTGTTCAAAAATAGGGATTTAATGGGCCTAACTTCAATATTTTTGGATGGGCTTCTTTCAACACATCATACTACTTACCTAGTATGGAGGAATGTCTTCAAACCAGGTCCAACTAAGCTTTAGGTCCATCAACCAAGTTCTTCTTCACAAATAAATAGTTCAACACCAAATCAAGTAAGGTTTCCATAAGGAAACACCATCATCAATATCCATGGGTTTTGGGTCAAACACCATATCTTCTACTAAGATGGCCCACAAAGACATCTTCCTAAGATTTTCAAAGATAGTAAAACTGAAATCACGGTCAAACTTCAAAGTCAACATTAAACAAAACCCGACTTCACCCAAAACACATCGGGTTTCCGGGCTAGATTTAGGCTGGGTGTCACAGCTTCGGAAACCTAATTTCCAAAAAAAACCAAATCTGTCCCAAGACTGAGTTGGTCGCTTGGGGCAACCAAGACAAGCTACCAACTTGTACCTTTTTGCCAGAAATTGTATTTTGGGTCTCCCAAAGGTCTTTCTACTTCTTGGGTCCTTTTCCAAGTTATAAGAGGGCCTTACCTGGTCTTATAGGACCTTCCACTTGTATCATCACTGCACTCATGGTCCATCTACCAAGTCCATCATCATTCAAGTTGCATCTTCTTTTGAAATCTGCTATCATAGGATCATCACCATCTACCATTGGTTCCAAGTCAGATCCAATGGGTTCGATTGGAATGGCCCATAGCTGTCTTCTTCCTTCACTTCGGGTTTTCAGACCTACAATATAGATTTCCCGGTTAGAGTTGTGAGGGATTTCATAACCTCCACTATGATGAATAAGTAGGGACGTTGTATCCCTTGCTCGCATCCTTGACTCGCACCACGACCACCCATGTGGGGACTGTGAAACCCAACCCTGACCCTAATCCGGAAACCCTGTTTATTGTAGGTCCAGTGACCCAAAGTAAGGCAAGAAGTCATCTTTGGGCCATTTCTGTTGAAGACTTGATGGCTGGATTGGAATCCATGAGTGTTGATGCTAGTGTCCCAATGGTGGAAACTGCACCCGGATGAAGATTGGATTAGTTGATGGTCTTGGAGTGGTCTCTGTATTGATTCAAAGGCATTTCTAACTCCTAGGTATGTCACTCTAGAGGTGTGCAAAACCCCTTGATGTTTGGACTTGATCTGAGCCTTCAATTCCCTGTTTTGAAGTTGTTGTCTTGATTGGTCGACTCATTGGTCGATTGGACCAATCGACCAATTGATTCTGTTTTTGAAATTTGAATCCTGTCTCTTCTATTTAAGTCTAATCTCGGGAATACTCCGCCTCCTCTGCCTCCTAAGCCTCTGGAACGAGTTAGAACCCTAATCTAACCCATTCCCTTGCATTCTTTGGTGATCTCTTACGAAGACTTGAAGAATTCTTCATCTTTCTACGGCAAAGGTATGATCTCACTCACTCTCTCTTCTATCTCTGATTTTCTTTCTTTTATTATGTTTTCATTGAGATCAGAAAGGTGATGAAGCATTCTTGTAATCATCAATTCTCCGATCTCACCATATTCTTTAAGACTCATGATCATCATCATGTTCTTAAACCCTTCCTAGCTATTGAATTCTTGAAAACCTAACCCTAATCCTTTGAAAACCCTAACCTGTGTGATTGTCTGGAGAACTTTTGGTAACCTACCTTGTGAAAGGGAAATCCTTTTTGGGTGACCTTGTGTTAAGCTAAAACTTAATCATCTATACTTTCCTGTTTTGATTTGTCTTTGTTCATTCAGATCTCACAATTATTTGTCCAGGGAGCCAAAAGGGTGAAACCCTAATTCTCTTGGATTAAACCCAAAAATCCCCTAGTTGATCATGTTAACCCAATTATTATGTTTTCTTTACTAGATCTGAATTCTTTCATATCCTAGTTCATTATCTTTAATCTTTCTATTTTTCCCTCCTAACCTATGTTCAACCTAATTAGGTTAACCTCATGATTTCTAGGTTGTAACTTGAGAACTTGTTTTGAGTTATGATTTGATATCCTCTATACCCTAGAATACTACCATGATAATTCCCCTCTTAATTGTACCCTTTTGAACCATCGAATTCGGTTCTGGATTCTCAAAATTCGGATTCTTGCAGGCCATTGTCTGCATTGGTTGAATCATTGGTCGACTGGTCCAGCAGACCAATCAATCGACCAATGAGTACAAACAACCTCAATCTTGGTCTGTTTTCGATTGATTTATGATCTTTTCCTTTATGCATCTTTCCTAACATGTTGTGTGCACTTGTTTAGGACTGTCTTCTCAGGTTTAGTCAAGATCATACTTGATTCTTTAAGATTCCATTCAAGTTAGAAGGTAAGGACAGTTGATTCCTTAACTACATAGATTGCTTGTTATCTGGTTTCTACTTTGTGGAACTATGAGATTACTTACTGTTATTATAATTTAATTATGATCTCCTACTGTGGGAATAGTAGCACTTGTTTATATCATTTTTTCATTATTTATGTTATATGAATTACTTATTACTGCTTAATCCGATGTTGCTTTTACATTCTCTTTTATATGATGAACTACTGGTTGTGTATGTCATGACTGATCTGAGAATGTGTTTGCTTAAGTTTGGTTTGGGATTGGGAAGTGTCTTTTTGACACTTCTGTCCTTGGACATTAACGGAAATAGTATGGGATGTTTCCGGGGTTGCCCATCGACGCTTTCCCGAATCAATGATTGTCATACCTAGGGATGTCTAGTGGTGTTTGGCTAGGATACACCCCTATTATATCAGACCCGATTCGGAAGGGTATTGAGACCGAACGACCCGTGGTAGCAATGGGGATTCATGGGCACTCAAGACCGGTGAAATGATCCGTGAGAGGACGGGAATCACATTGTGGGGGCCATTTATTGGAGGGTTGCATATGGCTAGACTTGGGCTCATGGGCGCTCAAGACCGGTGAAATGATCCGTGAGGGGACATGAGAGCTTCCCGTTTACCATATGTGGATAACCAATAGGGTTGATGAGTCTGGTGAGTAATATCCGTGACTCTAGTGGAAAGGATACCGGAAAGGATTGCTCGGGGCGAGGAATGGAAGTATCTGGACCTGAGTTGATGTAACTGAGTAGATGACTTGCATTGGGCTAGGCTTTTCCTTGACATGCACCAGTACTTATGCCAAATGGTTGTGAGAGAGTGTTGACTTAACCCCCTGCCATGGTTTGTCCTGAGGGATGAAGGACCCATTACCAACCGGCTGCCCAAGATACCTTAAATGGGTGAGGGAACCCAAGATATCTTTTATGGTTGAGGGTGTGAGCGGACCTTCCCAAAGAAGTACGGTGCTATGACTTAAAGCATGTCTGCCATAGAGACCAACATACATAGAGTTAGATGCATACATACATTACTTGTTTTATACTGCATTGCATCATGTTATGTTTTGCCACATGTTATCTATGATGTTATGGATTAACTACCTTACTGAGTTTCTTCGAAACTCATTCCTGTTGTATATTTCTTTTTGTTAGATTATCCTGCAGGTACAGAATATTATGACGAGCAGTACAGCGAAGCACAAGCTGATGAAGCGTATTACACGCAAAGTGCTGGCAACGATCAAGATTACTTTGATGATCCCCCGGCGGATCAAGCTGCGTACTACTTTTGAGAACAACATAGAGTTAGAATGGATTCATTGGATTGATGAAGTCCATACTTATGAAGACGTTATCTATAAACTTGAAGACGCTTGATCTTAGTTTATTTCTTAGCACATTTGTTTCAGTTGTAATCCCTTTTGATTTTCATACTACGTTCCGCTATTTTGGTAAAGTGAGTTTCCGCCTCACTTCACTCCTTTTTTATATCATTGGATATCTGGTATCTTTCCACACTCTGATTATACTGATTGTTCATTTCTTGTTTTGAACCTTGTTTATAATATTAAACCTTGATTTATTTCTGTTTATGATTATGTTATTGTATATGTGGGAGGATGATTTCCTCGATACTTGATCTTCGGGGCTGTGAATCACACTCTCGAGTATGCCAGTTAGGGTACCGGCTGGGAGGATGTGACAGGGACACCCTCCACCGCGGTGAGCCATTTAAGTTTTAAGAGAAAAGTCATGGAGAAATAAGAAAGGTGAAGAAAAGTGAATAGTGATTTTGGGGAAAATTTGACAGATGGAGCGAATAAGATGTAGAACTGATCCAAAATGCATGAAAAAGTAAAGAGGATGTTGTGAATGAGGTAGATCTACTATAATATTCAAAGTTCCACAGGAAAAAGTGCGGAAAGATTTCAAATATAGCATAGATATAAGCGAAATCACGAAGAAATGGTATGGAGTAGAAGCCTACCTATGATTTCGAGGATAAAGTGTTGTCGAATCTCGCATTCGCGTGTCGCATAGAGTGAGAATCGCTCTAGAAGTGTAGTAGAACCTCACACTAGAGCAAGAGGACCCAAAATGAACAAGAGAAATGAGGAGGAGAGAGAGGGCGGTTGCACTTATATGTGCCCCCCGCCGCCCTCCTGCCCGGTTAGAGGGACTGAGTGGTCTAGGTTTGATGGCGCCTTTTTGGCCCGATTGACTGGATTAAGTCAAACTCATTCCGAATTAGCCCTTTTTCTGCCAAATTTGGGGCTGGGTTGACCGGGCGATCAGCCAGCCCCAATAAGGTTGGTTTTGGGGCGTTTTTGGTATTGTAAGTGGTATATATGCATGTGTATAGATCAAATGCTAACAGCTCTAGCCACGAAGAAGGGAGTGGAATTTCGCCCCCACAAGCTGAAATGCCACCTCATCCCCAAGACGGTGACATATCGAATGCTCCACCGATGGCCACTATGCAAGATGTATTGAATGCGATGACAAATATGATGCAACAACTTGATGTTACTTTTAACACATTTTTGCCCGGAGATTTGGTTGAATATGTAAATATGGACCAACCTACAGGGTATTATATTCTTACAGGCCCAATCATGTTTGTTTACAAAGGAAGTCCTTAATCTCTCATGGGTTTGTTGCCTCGCGTACTGATGTCATTATTTATTATTGGCAATGACACTAAGGCCATTGATTCCTTAATTCGTGCTTTGGTTAGGCCTATGCATGTCTAACTGATATACGTTAAACGTATCTTGCGTTATTGCAAAAGAAGTAGTTCTTATGGACTCTACTTTGGAAGACTCTTTCTAAAATCTGTTTGACAAAGTACATCCGTGGATGTGATTATTGGTAGTCAAATTAAAATTTGATTCTTCTAATATTTCGGGGTTAATTAGAATTGCTCAAAATCGTATTTTATATTGATGGATAAGGAAATGCATACACTTACTCTTTTATGAAAATTTTGCTTTGAATTCCAATAAACAAATCTCTTAATGCAACTTTGTGATTCACATATTCAAGACTGTCATTTTAGTAAGGAGCACAGGAATGGACTTCTTGATTTTATTTCTTATTTTCTGCACATATGTTTTTATCATGTTCACTTTTTCTTTCTTGGCTTTTAATCTCTATCAGTTGGAGCCAATGCTTTTTTGAATTTGTTGTTAGAAGGGTCAGAAACTTGACTGTTTGAGAGACCTCGGGAAATATCTTAGAAAAAAATTGAACATGGTAACTTTTTCCTTTTTATTATTATTATTTTTTTACCTGTTGGTAATACGTACTCCAAAAGTAGTTTAATTCAATTAATTGATGGGGGAAAGATTCCTTACCTGGATTCGCTTTCCCTTACTTGAAGTATTCGCAGCGGAAGTCTAGATCCACGTTCTCGTTCCACCACCAAAGCTTTACCGGGGAGATTCCACAATCACTGGGAAAGGGAATAATATCCACAACCCAAATGCCGTGGATTAATGGAATGAAGATCAAAAACTAGGAAAGGAAAATTTTCCAAACCTGCGATTCTAAGAGAGAGGGAGAGAGAGATGGAACCGCCGTTTTTCAGAGATAAATCTCGTGCGAATGAATCACACAATTACTCACTAATGCGGTGGTTACCAAAATATATAACCCTATTTTGTAACCGCCCTAATAGTGAGTTTCCAATATTGCCCTTGGGCATTTAATTTATTAATTATATTAATAAATTCCAACAGCTCCCACTTGCACAAGGGCAAGTGTTAATCTTTCAATGTGTCCCAGACACACATGTATATCCCAGATATACACATTCAATCTCTCTGCTATGTATCCTAGATACATAGACCTCTTGTGTCCCAGACACACATGTATATTCCAAATATACATATATATATATATATATATATATATATATATATATATATATATATATATATATATATATATATATATATATATATATATATATATATTTGATCTCTTCACTATGTATCCCGGATACGTAGACCACCCGTGTCCCGGACACTAATATCCACAAGTCATACGGCAAAATGGGTTGTGCGACCGGTGATATACACACGCGTGAGCCCCAAACTAGAAACCTTCCTAGAAGGCCAGAATGGCACATCACTCATAGAAACAAATCAAATAAGCATTAGTATAACACAGTGTCCTAGGTTTATTCAAACTCACCAGACTAAAGGTATCTCGATCCCTCTGAGAGATCACCTTCTTGTCCTTAAAATGTTCACTACTGTAACACATACAGTTGGCGCCAGCAAACACTTTTTAGGGTGCAATTGAATCAAACCTTTCCTTTCGCCCCAGACCTTCACTACACTTAGGATTGACTCCTTTCCCGGTAGTGCCCCTTTAGGTCGAATCTATCATGACCATAGGTAACACCCAAAGTAGCCACATCAACCCTTCGTTTCATGATGTCGTCGAAAGTCACTAAGAACACTAATGGACCATAAGGTCCAGGACTCACACAATGAGAGGAGCAGGGATCCATCCTCTCATTTCCAATGATCGCTAAGCACACATAATATGATATATGTGCTATGGTGGAGCATTCTATATACAATAGAACGTATGTCCATCTCAACACCATACAGGTCTTAGTCTAGTCGCAACCTCTTGCGCCTAACCCGAGTTTCTTTATTGTCACCACCCTAGCGCCACATAAAGTACTCGCACCTGGCTCCTATAGGCAACATGAATAGTGGGAACATTCATGTCGATTCTCTTTACAATAGAGAAACTCATCTTGATTCCAAATCAAGGCGACATCATGATTATGAATTGACCTACACAAAGTCATTCACAATCTGTCTCATCTCTGCTCGCCTCTAAGGCGCCAGAGGCGAATGCTCGTGTGAGTGAGCCATTCTCTTGCCTATTGACATATCTTGTTTTATGCTAGCAAAACACAATCACACAGAAAGTGAATAAAAAAAATGCTGGAATGAACTCATATTACTCCTTAATAAGAAAGTTTCAATACAAAAAATAAGTCACAATCTACGCAAGCCCAAGGATTTTACATGAGAAATAAAAACATCCTTGGCTATAGGTTTGGTAAGAGGGTCAGCTACCATCAAACTAGTAGATATGTGCTTAAGTACAACTTTCTTCCTTGATGTAATGTCTCTAACAAAGTGATATCTCAACTGTATATGTTTGGTCTTCCCATGATACTTGGGGTCCTTGACATAGCTAAGAGCTGTCGTACTATCACAGTAGACAAGGGCAGCCTCTTTGGATGTCATCACAATCCAAGTATGTCGAAGGAATCTCCTCAACCAAACAGCCTCTTGAACCGCAGATGAGCATGCCACATACTCTGCTTCCATGGTCGAGAGGGATATACAAGCCTGCTTCTTGCTACACCACGAAATGGCCCCGCCATTCAGCAAGAAAGCATATCCGAGAGGTTGATTTGCGCTCATCCATGTCTCCAGCCCGGTCGGCATCACTATAGCCAACTAACCGCAAATCCGATCCTTGGTAACACAACATGTAGTTACTCGTTCCTCTGAGATATCTCAATATCCTCTTGACTACTTTCCAGTGCTCTATGCCTGGGTTTGATTGGTACTGACTAACCAAACCCACCGCATAACAAATATCCGGCCTAGTACACATCATAGCGTACATAAGGCTACCTTGCCTTTGGAATATGGAACTCTTTCCATCTTGGTTTTCTCCTCTGGAGTCTTAGGACCCATATCAAGGCTCAAATGCAAACCCTTCTCCACTGGTGTATCAATTGGTTTGCGGTTGTGCATCTGTATCTCGTCAAGACATTGTCAATATAGGTCTCTTGAGATAAACCCGGTAATCTCTTTTGCCTATTTCTGACAATCTTGACACCAAGCACATAGCTTGCTTCACCCATGTCCTTCATATCAAATGCGGAGGACAACCATTTCTTAATGGTTTCCAATAGCTCCTTGCTATTGCTAGCCATAAGTATGTCATCTACGTACAATGTCAGAATGACATAATTATTATCAGATCTCTTGGTGTAAACACAATGGTCTTCCTCAAGCATGGAAAAACCATTTTCCATCATAGCTTGGTGGAAGCGCACATTCCACTGTCTAGATGCTTGCTTTAAGACATATATGGACTTCTTAAGCTTGCACACTTTGCGCTCCAGTCCATGTGCTTCAAAGCCTTGAGGTTGATCCATATAGATCTCTTCCTCAAGTTCTCCATTGAGAAAAGCAGTTTCTACATCCATCTGATAAAGCTCCAAGTCCAACTGAGCAACAATGGCTAGTATGAGGCGAATTGAGGCAAACCTAACCACAGGGGAAAAAGTTTCCTCATAATCAATGCCCTCTCGTTGGGTGTAGCCCTTAGCCACTAAACGAGCCTTGAATCTCTCAATAGATCCATCCGCCTTTCTTTTGATCTTGAGAACCCACTTGTTCCCAATTGCCTTTCGGCCTGGCGGCAAGTCAACCAAGTCCCAGACATGATTAACTTTCATCGACTCCAACTCTTCCTTTATTGCTTTCAACCATTCAATTGAGCTTGACCCCGCAAGAGCTTCCTACACGCTCTTTGGTTCATGCTCATAGACTGAAGTCATCTCACAGTCGATCTCTTCAGGAGTTACCATGTAGGCTTCATCCTGTATGTCGAAACGTCGACGAGGAACTAGCCCGCGCCCACTACGGCGCAAGTGCATGTCAGATTGCTCACCGTCTAAGGTAGCTATCACATCTGCACTCCCACTCCCACTAGGATCTTCCGGATGAACCCCGGGTTCATTATCCAGAATCTGAATCCCTGGAGTGACAAGACCACTATCTTGTATCTCAAAGAATTCGATGATTCTTTGTTAACTCTGAAAGAGATGGAAAATCATTCTCCAAGAATGTTGCATCCCTAGACTCAAGTTCCGTTCTCCTCTCATTCTCATCTAGTCCAATGAAGACATGGCCCTTTGAGGGTTCAGAATATCTCACAAAGATACACTTTCTTCCTTTGGGTCCAAGCTTTCCATATTGGTGAGAAGTAGAGTGAACATATGCTGCACATCCCCATGCGCGCAAGTAACTCAAATCTTGCTTCCTTCCGGTCCACAACTCATATGGTGTGGAAGGAACTGATTTGGTTGGAACTCGTTGAGGATATAGGCCGCGATCAGCAAAGCATCTCCCCAATAAGAGATGGGTAGATTTGCCTGCGCCATCATGGATCTCACCATGTCTAGCAAGGTTCTATTCCTCCTCTCAGCAACCCCATTTTGCTGTGGAGTCCCTGGAATAGTAAGTTGTCTAGATATCCCCTTTTCATCACATAACCCTTTGAACATATCGGAGAGATACTCTCTACCTCTATCCGTTCTAAGAGTTTTAATCTTTTTATCTAACTGATTCTCAACTAAGCTCATGAATTTCTTAAAACATTCTAGAGCTTCTGACTTATGAGAAATTAGATAAATGTGACCATACCTTGTATAGTCATCTATGAATGTGATGAAATAAGACTGTCCTTTTCTAGTATGCACATTCATGGGTCCACACACATCTGAATGGATAAGTTCTAAAGGAAGAGAGGCTCTCAAAGCTCTTTTAAATGGTTTTCTAGTTGCTTTTCCTGCTAGACATGACTCACAGATTGGCAAATCAGATAGTGAACCTTGGCCTAAGAGACCTTCTCTTGCCAACCTGTTCATCATATCTAAACCAATATGTCTTAGTCTAGCATGCCACAAATTAGAAACAATACTGATATGGAGAGTTTATGATCAGACCGGGTTCATACCTGGTCCGACCCTCGACCCCGGTCGAGACGGAGAAAACCGAATCGCTCCTGAGCGAACCGGATCCGAAAGATGGCTTGCTGAAGAAGAAAGCTTATTTGGCTGCAAGCGTGCCCTAATCTTACTTATGGATTAGGGTAATCACTCTAATGATGGCAGACTCAAACTGATGGCTGCGGATAATCATTATCGAAGGGATAACCATCGCATAACCTAAAGGTTATCTCAGGAGTCCTCTACTAGCCCAAACTAGTAGAAGTCTATCGCTCAACGGATCTAACTGATAAGATCCAACGACTACCCGAAGAAGGCTCAAGTGCATCCAACGAAGGAGATTCGAAGGTACACTCTATATAAACCTCACTACCATACAAGGTGAGGGACGGATCGATCGATCGAAAAGAATACTATACGAGACTCGAGTTCGGATACATGCGATAGACCTAAACTATCGGCGATCCGCTATCTAGATCACCTTTCCCGATTCTTCATTCCTTAGCTCTGTGCTTCTAGCAGAGCCGTTTGTGATTAAGTTCATCAACTGACTTAGCCTTCGGAGGTGGACTCCCGACCCCAGCGGTCCGGCCACATCTGACGCTTTCGTTTTGCAGGTCATCACGAGGAGATCTAAGGGCTGAGCAGTATTTGGACGCATCATTTGGCGCCGTCTGTGGGAAACGACTTGAAAAGCCATGGTGACTAGATCAGCAGCCGCAGCAGCCGCTGCACAACGCAATTCCAGTGTTCGGATACAGGGTGAATAATCCGGATATTCCCCAGGAAAGCCAAAATCCTATCGAGGTGGATGATGGCTAGGGAGGACGTAATCCTCCTCCTGATACAATCCAAGATCAATTGGATCAGGTAAAGATTCAACTCTTGGAGGTGAGCCAAGCACTCCGCATGCTCACCAGACGAGTGGTTTTACCACAAGAGCCTGATCAGCGCGATTCAGGGAGACGTGAATTGCCACGTGACCAGAGACTGGCTGAAGACCGGAATGTTGATCAGAATTTCCATGAAGGAGACCGAGGACTTCGGAGGATCAATGATCAACCGAGGCGAGGCGATCGGTTCGACAGACCGCAAGAGAGTACAACTGATTCAGACACAAGGTTGGATACAGGGGTAAGAACTCACTCACCCACTGTCAGAAGAACCGTTCGTGACGAGAGAGGACGGGCTGTTCGTGATGATCGAGTAGCACGGGATGATCATGTTAATCGAGTTCGTGATCATATTGTTGAAGATCACCCGACCTAGATTGGTCAAGAATTGGCCAACATCAATGAGAAATTAGGGCAGTTGGCTAAAGGAAGAATAACTGAGGATATTTACTCAGTCATTCGGAAGACCCCTTTTGCTGAGCCAATTGCGGGATATCGGTTTCCCCATAACTTCCGTTTACCTACCTTCTCAACATTCGATGGCTCCGGAGATCCAACAACTCACATCGGATATTACCAACAGACCATGGCGAGTTTCGGTGTAATTCGATGAAATTTTATGCGGTGTTTTGGTTCATCTTTAATCGGAGCAGCACAAAAGTGGTTTTCGAACCTCCCCTCTAGAAGGATTGTAAACTTTGACGAATTGGCACGCCAATTCATAGGGCGATTCCAGAGTGGGATACAAGTCAAGAAAACGGAAGAAACCTTGTTTCTTGTCAAACAAGGAAAGAGCGAATCGATCGAGAGAGTTTCTCGAAGAGATTCAACAAAGTGACGATGGAGATAGAAAACTTGGATGAACAAGTAGCCAAACTGCTCTATTCACAGGACTCACTAATCGGAAACTCCTGGAGTTATTACTACAGGATATGCCTGCGACTTATGCTGAGTTGGTGCAGAGATGCCAGAAGCAAGCTGAAGTTATGGAGATTCTAGATGCGCGCCAAGGAGATAATAAAGTCTCCAATAAGGAACAAAAGGCTCCTGAGCAGAAGCAGAAGCCAAAGAAGAATGTTCGCGATCGGGTTGGAAAATCCCAGCCTTGGCGCCAAAGATCCCCCGGTAGAAGTGAGTACACTCCATTGAATGCTCCTCGGGCTGATATTTTGAATATCCTCAAAAGAAAAAATATTTTGAAGTGGCCGCCTAAAATTCTTTTGAAACCCGAGAGAGCAGCGGGATCGGGAAAAGTATTGCCGATTTCACAAGGACTATGGTCATTATACTAATGACTTGTCGTCATCCGACGAGCGAGATATTGAGAGATTGATATCTCGGGGACATCTGTCCGGTTTTGTTAGCGGGAGAAGGGAGGACCACATGGGCCACGTGCGGCTGCTCCAAAGAGGGATCGTTCGGTTAGTTCAGAACGATCGAGGGAGGCCCCGAAGTCTAAAAAAGGCAAGTAGGTGATTGAAGCTGCTACTCGGTCATCAATCCTTACCATCTTCGGGGGACCAGAGCCCGAATCATTCCAGAGTCTGAAAACAAAATCCAAATTTGTTGGAGCCGGAGAGGCGCAGAAGTGAAAGAAGCTGAATGGTGAAGATTCTATCACCTTTAGCGAGGAAGACGAAAGAGACGTTTGTTTACCTCATGATGATGCTATAGTCATCAAGGTAGAGATTGCACGGCGGGAAGTGCATAGAGTTTTGATTGATACGGGGTCTGCAGGTGACCTAATTTCCTACGAAGTGTATCAAAAAATTGAAGGTGGATCGGGACTTGATGAAACCTTCATCTACACACCTATATGGCTTTGCAGGGTCATCTGCAGTAGCGGAAGGATCGGTGCAGTTGGATCTATCCATTGGAAGTTTTCCTAAGGAAACAACTGTCCGAATCAACTTTTTGGTGGTTCGAGAACTACCAGCCTATAATATGATTCTCGGGCGACCATCTTTATCCAAGATAGGTGTTATTGTTTCAACAAAACACCTGAAGATAAAATTCCCGACTGATATGGGAATTGGTCAAGTCTCCTTTGACCAGAAGATCTCTCGGCAGTGTTATGTTGCCTATTTAAAAGACAAGGAGGGTCCGAGGAAAGTTACTGCCCTCCCCATAGAAGTTTGAGATGATCGGGAAGAGACAGAGATGCAAAGGCCCGAACCAGTGGAGAAACTAGAGCAAATCCAGCTGTGTACCGAAGATAAGAAAAAGATTATTTATATCGGGTCTGAACAGCTGGAAGAATTTAAAGATGAGTTGAAGTTATTTCTTCAACAGAATAAAGATGTATTTGCAAGGTCTGCTGAGGACATGCCTGGAATCGATCGGGCCATTGCAAAGCACAAACTCTGGATAGACCCTAAGGCGAAACCAGTGATACAGAAAAGAAGAAATTTCTCCATTGAAAAGTATGAAGCCGTTCGAAGCGAAGTTGAAAAACTTAAGAATTCTGGTTTCATAGAACCAATCGAGTGCCCAACTTGGTTGGCCAACGTGGTGATGGTGAAAAAGGCGAATGGGAAGTGGAGGATGTGTACAAACTACACGGATCTAAACAAAGCTTGCCCGAAAGATTGCTACCCGTTGCCTCGGATTGACCTCTTGATAGATGCGACTGCAGGATATGAAACTTTAAGTTTCATGGATGCCTTTCATGGATGCCTACTCAGGGTATAATCAGATCCTTATGAATAAGGAGGATGAGAGGTATACGGCTTTCATGACTGATCGTGAGAGCTATTATTACAAGGTCATGCCTTTTGGCCTGAAGAATGCAGGAGCAACATATCAGAGGGCCGTCAACAAGATTTTCAAAGAGCTGATAGGAAAGAATGTTGAAGCTTATGTTGACGACATGCTAGTGAAAAGCTTTACAAAAGCAAATCATATTGCAGATTTGACTGAGGTTTTCTCAGTACTGCGGAAACATCAAATGAAGTTAAACCCAGAAAAATGTGCCTTTGGAGTCTCCTCGGGCAAATTTTTGGCTTTCATGGTATCACAGAGGGGAATTGAGGCTAATCCTGCCAAAGCTCTGATTGATATGGAGGCTCCCAAAACCGTTTGGGATGTACAATGTTTGACAGGGAGAGTTGCTGCTTTAAATCGATTTATCTCCAAATCGGAGAAAAATGTTTGCCTTTCTTCAAGGCACTTAAAGACCTGAAGGGCGATAAGGAAGCAAAGTGGACCGAAGAGTGCCGTAAAAGCTTTCGAGGAATTAAAAGAAGCACTTGGACAACCACCGATCCTGTCCGCGAGCGAGAAGGGGGAAATATTACAGCTATATCTAGCGACGTCCCTTTCGGTGGTCGGTGCGGTACTTGTTCGGGAGAAAGATAAAAAACAAGTGGCCGATTTACTATGTAAGCCACGTGTTGCTAGATGCGGAAACGAGATATTCGCAGATTGAGAAGCGAGCTCGGCTCTCATGATGGCCGCCAGGAAGCTAAGGCCATATTTTCAGAGCTCATCCAATTGAGGTATTTAAAACTTTTCCTCTTAGTAAAGTTCTTAACAAACCTGATTTGTCTAGAAGGATGGTGTCCTGGTCGGTTGAGCTCAGCGAGTTCCAAGTGAGCTTTAAGCCCAGAACTGCAATCAAGGCTCAGGCATTAGCCGACTTTGTAGTAGAAACTACTGCACCAGTGGAGCCCACCATTGAGGATCCCATTATACCAACCACTTGGGAGGTATATGTGGATGGTTCGAGTAATAAAGATGGATCAGGCGCTAGAATTCTATTAAAAAGTCCAGCAGGATTTATTATTCGATATGCTTTGAGATTCGCATTTGATGCAAGTAATAACGAAGCGGAATATGAGGCCCTGATAGCAGGACTTCGGTTGTCAAAAGCATTAGCTATTGCAGATGTTACTATTTATAGTGACTCTCGGCTTATAGTCAACCAAGTCCGGGGGGAGTATGGCATTAAAGAACCACGCTTGCAAAAATATCGGGAGATAGTGCGGGCATTTCAAAACCAATTTCAGAATTTGAAGATATCTCGGATTTCGAGGAATGAAAATTCGATGGCGAGATGAGCTATCCCGACTAGCCAATGCCAAGGAAAAGAATCTAGACCCTTCGGTCTACATTGAAGAGATAACTTTTCCAAGTTATCATGAGAAAGAAATTTCTTATATTGAAGCAGAGCGTAGCTGGATGGATCCAATAATCGAGTATCCAAGGGATAACAAATTACCCGAGGATCCAGTAGAGGCAAGGTTGATCAAGATTCGATCAGCTAGATTTGTCATTCAGAATGGGAGACTATACAAAAGATCTTATGCTTGGACCCCTTATGAGATGTATAGGCCCCAAAGGAGCAAAATCAGCTTTGGCTGAAGTTCATGAAGGAATTTGTGGAGCTCACATGGGTGGCCGAGCCCTGGCCCACAAAATTCTAAGACTTGGGTTATATTGGCCTAAGATCCAAGAGGCTGCTATGGACTACGTTCGTCGATGTGGTAACTTGTCAAATTCATGCTACGATGTCGAAGCGCCCTGCGGAAACTATGACTTCAATTCTAAATCCCATTCCCTTTGCAATGTGGGGAATTGATATCATGGGCAAATTCACCAAGGCATCAGGCGGACGGGAATATCTGATAGTAGCAATTGATTACTTCACAAAATGGATAGAAGCGATTGCCGTGGCGACAATTACTTGAGAAAAAGTGGAGAAATTTGTGCTTGAATCAATCATATATCGCTTTGGGATTCCAAAGATTATTGTCATCGACCATGGTACTCGGTTCGATTGTCCACAATTTGAGCAATTACTGTGGAACATGTATGATCGAGCATCGTATGTCCTCAGTGGCATAGCCCCAAAGCAATGGCCAGGTAGAGGTTACTAACCAAACACTACTGGAAGGAATAAAGAGAAGACTCGAAGCTGACAAAGCTTCTTGGGTCGAAGAACTACATAATGTACTGTGGGCTTATAGAACTACGGTTCGAACACCCACAGGAGAAACTCCATTCAGGTTGGCATATGGATTCGAAGCATTGGCACCAATGGAGATAATGGCGGGGACATTACGGGATCGTGAGTTCGAGGAAAAAGCAAATGAACAAGGACTGCTTGATAGTCTTGATTTGTTGGACGAAGTTCGAGCAAAGGCAATAGCACGAACTCAACATTATCAAAGAAGGATAGCGTCTCATTATAATACTCGAGTGAAGAATCATCGGTACTTAGCCGGAGATCTGGTGTTGAGAAACACCCTAGCTTCCGACCCGCGTCACCAAAGAAAGTTGGACCCTTCCTGGGAAGGACCTTATATGGTTGTGAAACCGGTCGGTTCAGGAGCTTACAGGCTGAAGAACATCAATTCCCAGAAAGAGTTGGATCGTTCGTGGAATGCTAGGCATCTCAAAAAGTTTTATCCTTGAGGATGATTTCAATTTTGTTCACGATGTAACCATTTTCAACTCAATCAATGCAATCTTTGGCTTTCAACAAACTATCTTTTGATTGGGGGGCATCGTACACCACATTCAAGAACAAGATCCAACTATAAGGCATCGGATGAAAATCCGAGTGAGTTCCTTTTGCAAGGCGTCGGTTTGAAACCCGAGTGAGTTCCTTCGAGACTTATTAAATTTTTGAATTATCCTTAAGTAAAGGCATCGGTTTAAAACCCGAGTGAGTTCCTTCTCAGACTTATTGTATTTCTCCGGAAATCCTTAAGTAAAGGCATCGGTTTAAAACCCGAGTGAGTTCCTTCTCAGACTTATTGTATTTCTCCGGAAATCCTTAAGTAAAGGCATTGTTTCAGACAACTAAGACCTAATACAACGGCAATTCAAGTGGCTAGCAAAGTTCAAGATAAAGTAATTTCTTATTTCTTCAAAAGATCCAAAGAGGCCAGTATCAAAACAATTACAAGAGCTGGATACAATCTTCGATCAAAGAAGAAAGTCATTATAGGTGACTGTTAACAAGTTATACAAGATCGACGCGACTTTGCTAGAACAAACATATGAGTCAACCATTGGTGGGGATTCAAGGAAAAGAAGAGAAGAAATGAGGATTACAAAAATATTTCGGTATGCATAAAATCCTCCGCAATTTCATACTCTTTGTCCAGCTTGTCCAGGAGAAGAATGGTCCTCGACCAAACTCGCATTCAAGTACAAGCTCGTCATAATTGACTTCTTCCGGGGAGAATAAACAGGAGAATCTTCCAGATATTGCATAATATCCGGATCGGAAGGTGGAGGATCAATCTTATCCTTGGTCCAGTCGGGAGGAGGAATACCCGGTCGGTAAATACTTCAAGATGGCAAACAAGACCTGTAGGGAGTCGTATCAAAATGAGGATCCTTCCTTAATATTGATTCCCATACTTCGTTCTCACCATCCCGGTACGCCTTTGCAAGTTATAAGCATTCAGCATATCAACAAAGGGCTTCTTGTGTAAATACTTGAAGACGCAGGCTCTGCGAACATCGATTGGAAGGGATTCGGGCAAAAGAACGACAGCTTGCCTTTCGGGTAATGTTTCAGATCCTTTGGCTCCCGACTTTCCAACTGTTCGCTCCAGTCGCCGGATCTTCTCCCTGGCATCATCCAAGTCCGACCGAAGACGACCAATCATCGAATTTTTTTCTCCTGCCACCTCCCAAGCTAGATTCCGAAGGCGAGCAATCTCAACATCTTTAGCTTCAGAGATTTCCCGAAGCCTAGAAACTTCATTGCTCAACCTACTGAGTCTAGTAACTGCTTCCACTTGGTTGTGGAAGTTACCAGCAAAGACTCCTGCAAACAACTTCCGAGTTAACGAGGAGCGAGAAAAGTAATTTTTCAAAATCGGAGGATAATGAAGAAAGACTTACATCACCAGTGACTTCGTAAAGACTTCATCCGGAAGTTTGGAAAGAAGCTGCGCTCTCGAAGTCATTCAAGCAGCAGTACACCATTCCAACGCTCTGTCAAACTCGTTTGACACTAATTCAGGCGAAGGATGAGAAGGATGAGCTACACCAAGAGAAGGATGAGCTGCATCACTTGTCACCCGACGGCGCTTCCTAATGGCAAAATCCTCCAACTCAGAAGGAGAGGAGGAGGATGCCAAACAAGCACTAGAGTTAGAAATAGGAGCAGCACCTGCTGGGACCACACCTTCATCAGACGCCAACATAGTTGCCTCGGATGCCCGAAGAGTCTCCTTCGGGGGTGCACCAACAGGCTCACCAGCAGGAGCGCCAGCAGCATCATCGGCAACGGAGTGATCAAGATCTTCCTGGGAAAGACGAGCGATCACTTCGGGCAAAGGAGGCGCAGGGACGGCATCAATAGAAATTGCGGGAATCGACTTGAAGATTCACCGCCAGGCATCGCCTTACGCTTGGAGGATTCACTAGCTGAAACCACCGCACCGGCCCCAACCACCACCGACGGAACGCTTTTCTTGCAAGATTTTGCTCTGATAAAGTTCAGGTTGATCTTGGGAGCCACTATGCAAAAAAAAAAAAAAAACAAGCCGTATCAGTACAGAAATAAACGACAGCAACAGCGGGGAAACCCTAATTTTCTAAAACTTCTGACAAACCAACAAACTAAACCCCAAGTATAACTACTGTGCAGTTTACTCAGGGGGGAAGTGGGGAAAGAGATGAGTAATCAAAAAACTCACTTGTTCAAAAGTTGATAGAGCTGTTGTTGGAGTATGAGGAATACGGAAGCAGGCCGAAGGACGAAAGGTCGCTTTGGCACTTTAGCAAATCTAACTTGCGAAAGTCGGGATAGATGGAGAGTACCCACGAAGGCTTTAAATAGCCTCAGGTATAAGACGACGGTTGAAGGCTAAGGACAACCGACGACCTAGATCGAAATGACGCTTCGAAACCCGCAAAAAGCAAGATCAACGGTCGAAGGGATGCCACATGGAAACATGTGGAAGCGAGCACCTGATGCAGAGATACCTCCAATCGTCGCACCGCCATTAAAATAACGGATGTATTTCCGATTCATTGGAAACAATGAATGGTATACAAAAGAGCGGAAAACGTTTGAACTTCGCGAAGGGAAACGTGCGGACTTTGCAATAAATGAAGTAGTGGGGAAGATTAATGCATCTTCCCGAAACGCATCTTCACAATATTTCTACAAGATTATTATTCGGCGAGGAATGAAAAGTTAAGTGATAAGTTTTATCATTAATACTTTGATATTCAAGGCAAGAATCCGGCAGGAGACGGGGAAACTTAGAGGCCAACATGAAAAAAGAAAGGTCTATTCATTAAATTGAGGGTAAATCTTTACAAAAGGACAACTTCCTAAGCCTTTTCTTCTTTGTTGCCCGAGGGACCCTGGTCGGGAGGACTTTTCTCAGGACCATGAGAAGAGCCTTCCTCAAGAGTGGCATCGGCTGAATCCTCTACAACAACAACTTGAGACTCGGCTTGTGATTTCTCCTCTGGAAGTGTCGGCTCGTCATTAAGGTATGCCTCATATTGAGGGTCAACTGGAAAAGGATCATCTTCTTCCTGGGCCCAGTCTGGGAGATCCATACCAACTTTCCCGAAGACCTCTTGGTGGCATACCTCACGAAAAGGAGCAGTGTCGAAGTCAGGGATCGATCCAAGGATTCACTCCCAAACGTCGTTCTGCCCCATGCGATAAGCTTGAATGTTGTAGAAACCTAGCAACTCGGAGAAAGGTACGCTGTTGTTCGGGTATTTCCGAATGCACTCCTTCCGAAGCTACGGCTTTATATGCTCGGGCTTGCTAGGGATCGCCAACTTCAGATGTTCTTCGAGCTCCCTACTTTTGATCTCAAGGCTGTCACCAAACAGCGTGGCAGCTGCCTTTTGCTTCCTGGCCTCGCGCTCGGCAGCAGTGACACGAATTTTCGAAGCTTCGAGGGCTTCCTTGAGGGAGATCACTTCTTCCTCATGTTTTTTCTGCAGCTCCACGGTAGCTGCGGTCAGTGGTCTATTTCAGAATTGGCCTTGGCCAATTTCTCTTCACAAGTTTGCTGCAAGGAGCTGGTGCGACCAACCCGGCTCAATGCTTCCATGTGTTGATAAAAGCTCAACACAGCATTCCTGGGAAGGCGGAAGATATCAAAAGAAGTCATAAGAAATTATGAAAACATAAGTAAGCAAGAAGACCGGTACCTTGTAGATTGACTAACAAGGGAGGTGTCATCCGGGGCTTCAAACTCCTGGCGATCGGAAGGAGCAAGGCGAGGGAGCTCCATTCTCGGCTTTCTCGGGATCCCGAGTAACCTCGTCGGTCATCTTCGGGGTCCACTTGGGGGTGAAGACCTCCTCACCATCCGTCGAAGCTTTGGATTTTTTATTGGAGGGAGCATCAATTGTGTCGTGCCTCCTCTTGGTTCGGGCAGAGGAAGAGACATTAGACCTCTCCACCATCGGTTTCTTCCCTTTACCCGAAGCATCGAGCTACGGGCTCGATATTCCTCATACCCCTATAAGAGGGGTCGGGAGAGGGAAGAGAAGCCTCTTGATCTACGGTCAAGACCCCGGGCGATCGTTGCTCGGCTGTCACAACGGCCCTAGCGGCCTTCACCCACGAGGCTTTCGGGGTTCATTCTTGGAGGCACTTGCAAAGAAGAAGGACAAGAGTCGAGAATTCAAAACATATCACTTGATCAAATCAAAGGATGATGGTTAGAAGCTCACAATGAGCCAAGCCCCAGTACTGAAGAATGGAGTTATACTCCACTTCATATCCATGTATCTCTTGATACCACGGAATGGATTTGATCTTCCTGATGGCCGCCTCGTCTTCTCTGGATAAGGGAAGGCCCCTGTTACTCTCGGACGAAGAAGTAAACCTCCTCCGGGTGGTTGGGAAGTCAAGATCCGATGGAGGCGCTCGACGAAAAAGTATCGTTCGCGCCATCTTTTGTGGTTAGAAGGGCAAGTTCCTTTGACAAGGATGCTGCCCCTCCAATCAAGTTCAGCCTTATTGCGTTTGGAAAGAAAAACCCATCCGGGAGGATGGGAGATAGAAAGAACATGAAAATGTACAAAAAGAGAAAGAGATGGCGTAAGGCCAAGCTCAAAACACAAACCCAAGAAGCCGACGATGAGACGCCAGCTATTGGGGAGGAGCATTCCGGGACAAATGTTCCAATGATTCAAAACTGCGGAAACAAAGGATTATAAAAGGGAAAGCGAACCCCGCTTTCCAGTGCATCTATATACAGAGAAAATTCACCCGAAAGGGATGAATCAACCCTCTCATCGGGGTGGGGAGCCCTAACCTGATATGAGGAAGGAAGATCAAAATCTTGGACAGCTGAAAGAAGGGTTTCCTCATTGTAAATGGAGGAGAAGAGCCGAGTCCACCATTGGACCCGGAGGTTTGAGGCTGCCTAGAAGACTCGACAATCTTGGAAGATCCAGACTCGAGAAGGACAGGAGAAGTTTCGGTTTTCTTTCAAAACCTCTTTGAGAAACTTCAGGAACTCCTGCCGGAGAGGACGATTAGGGTTTTGTTATCACTATCCGACTGTTCGGGAGCAGGAGAAGCAAAAGCATCACTGCTATTACCAACATGGGGTACTAAAGAAGCCCTATCGTCCGCCATTACTCGTTTCAGTAAACTACAAAAAGAAAAAGACCAGTAAACTTACTGATTCAGTGAGACGGAAACTTGAGAGCGGGGAAGGCGCGAAAGCGGACAACAAAGGTTCAAATTCCAGAAAGGAAGAATGAAACCTACGAAGACAACGAACCGCTTTTAAAACTCCCGCACGAGTGTTCGGGAATCTGAACGATCGAGATTGATTCAGAATCAACGATCAAGATTGAAAGACGTTTTGAAAGTTTGAACTCACGAATCCGAAATAGGCGTTCGGAAACCGTCGCTTGGATGACGTGAGCCACGACAGATCAACTGCAACGAGATATGTGGCCTTACACTCACAACGCTCGAGGAAAAGTGACCACCGCATTAAATGTGATATGACATTTAATGAAGCACGCAGAGATCATCACCTGACGACGAACCTAGTTAAAAACCAAGCCCTCGGGATCGACCGAACGCTTGGTCTGGGGGGCTCGTGATATGGAGAGTTTATGATCAGACCGGATTCATACCTGGTCCGACCCTCGACCCCGATCGAGACGGAGAAAACCGAATCGCAAAGAATTCTAATGATTCTTTGTTAACTCCTGAAAGAGATGGAAAATCATTCTCCAAGAATGTTGCATCCCTAGACTCAAGTTCCGTTCTCCTCTCATTCTCATCTAGTCCAATGAAGACATGGCCCTTTGAGGGTTCAGAATATCTCACAAAGATACACTTTCTTCCTTTGGGTCCAAGCTTTCCATATTGGTGAGAAGTAGAGTGAACATATGCTGCACATCCCCATGCGCGCAAGTAACTCAAATCTTGCTTCCTTCCGGTCCACAACTCATATGGTGTGGAAGGAACTGATTTGGTTGGAACTCTGTTGAGGATATAGGCCGCAGTCAGCAAAGCATCTCCCCAATAAGAGATGGGTAGATTTGCCTGCGCCATCATGGATCTCACCATGTCTAGCAAGGTTTTATTCCTCCTCTCAGCAACCCCATTTTGCTGTGGAGTCCCTGGAATAGTAAGTTGTCTAGATATCCCCTTTTCATCACATAACCCTTTGAACATATCGGAGAGATACTCTCTACCTCTATCCGTTCTAAGAGTTTTAATCTTTTTATCTAACTGATTCTCAACTAAGCTCATGAATTTCTTAAAACATTCCAGAGCTTCTGACTTATGAGAAATTAGATAAATGTGACCATACCTTGTATAGTCATCTATGAATGTGATGAAATAAGACTGTCCTTTTCTAGTATGCACATTCATGGGTCCACACACATCTGAATCGATAAGTTCTAAAGGAAGAGAGGCTCTCAAAGCTCTTTTAAATGGTTTTCTAGTTTCCTGCTAGACATGACTCACAGATTGGCAAATCAGATAGTGAACCTTGGCCTAAGAGACCTTCTCTTGCCAACCTGTTCATCCTATCTAAACCAATATGTCTTAGTCTAGCATGCCACAAATTAGAAACAATACTGATATGGAGAGTTTATGATCAGACCGGGTTCATACCTGGTCCGACCCTCGACCCCGGTCGAGACGGAGAAAACCGAATCGCTCCTGAGCGAACCGGATCCGGAAGATGGCTTGCTGAAGAAGAAAGCTTATTCGGCTGCAAGCGTGCCCTAATCTTACTTATGGATTAGGGTAATCACTCTAATGATGGCAGACTCAAACTGACGGCTGCAGATAATCATTATCGAAGGGATAACCATCGCATAACCTAAAGGTTATCTCAGGAGTCCTCTACTAGCCCAAACTAGTAGAAGTCTATCGCTCAACGGATCTAACTGATAAGATCCAACGACTACCCGAAGAAGGCTCAAGTGCATCCAACGAAGGAGATTCGAAGGTACACTCTATATAAACCTCACTACCATATAAGGTGAGGGACGGATCGATCGATCGAAAAGAATACTATCTGAGACTCAGGTTCAGATACATACTGATAGACCTAAACTATCAGCGATCTGCTATCTAGATCACCTTTCCCAGTTCTTCATTCCTTAGCTCTGTGCTTCTAGCAGAGCCGTTTGTGATTAAGTTCATCAACTGACTTAGCCTTCGGAGGTGGACTCCCGACCCAAGCGGTCCGGCCACATCTGACGCTTTCATTTTGCAGGTCATCACGAGGAGATCTAAGGGCTGAGCAGATTTTGGACGCATCAAATACACACAGTATCTTGGCAAACAAAAGCATTACTAGAATTAAATGAATAATCAATTGTATCCAATACAATGAAACCATTCAGAAGAAAACCATAACCATAAACTGTATCACCCATATACAAAACCAAAGAATTGTTTTCAAATAGAACTCTAAAACCATGTCTTATAAACCACTCTTGTTTCTGTTCCCACCTCTATTACTTTGCCTAGACCACTGAGGTTGAGCTCTCTCCTTCTTGCGCTTGAAGCCTGCACCCTTACGAGTGCTTGCTTCAGCATCAACTATTTCAATGTGAGGGACATCGGCCAACATCCGATCCTCCTTTAGCTCAAGGTGCTTGGCAGCTTGATCAAATGTCTTGACCTCATCAACATGAGTCAAGAAGATCTTCATATGCTCCCAAGAATTAGGCAATGACCTAATGACTGCAGAGACTTGCTCCTCATCAATCTTTAGGCGCCCACATTCGCTCAACTCACTAATCATGTTGGACATGATGGTTATATGCTGCCTCATGGTGTGACCCTGGCGCATCTTATAACCGTCAAAGGTGAGTCCGAGCTGGCAGCCTCTTGTGGTGGAAGTCCCTCCATACTGGAACTTCACAGCCTCCCACAAAGACTTTGCAGTCCTATGCTTCTCAAATCGAAGCATCAGGTCATCCCTCATGGAGCTCAGGATTGTAATCCTGGCTACCCGGTCTTTCCTCTTCCAGGCATTGTAAAGCTCAAGGTTCCTGCTATACTGTGCAGTGGTACCTTCCTCAGGTGGGGACATGGTCTAGTTTACGGTTTCCAGCATGTTCCATTCTTCTAGGAGATACTGCACCTTTCGGTGCCAAAGGTCATAATACCTCTCATTCGGTTTATCTCCTTTCGCGAAGTTAGCAACAATGCTCTTGGTAGCAGCCATTTATTCTAGAGACATTACATACTAGGATGAGTTCAACTATTCTAGCATAAAACACAACTCAAGCAACAACAAATCACACTAACATAGTCAACCTATGGGATAAGCATTTAAACCAAAAGAGATGCTAACAAACATTCAATCAAATTCTCATGCAAACCCACATAGACTTATACACTAGTTTCATTCTGTGCAAGAAACATGATTGATAGACCCAAAATAAAAAATAGTTTTATTAAAATAAAACATGCAATCATGTTAAAGCTATGAGGTGGTTCACACAGAACACATCTACCTCATTAGCTCCCACTAGGCCCCAATAGGCCCTCAATGCCCAAACATCACACAGATTGTCGGGCCATTGGTGTCCAGTAAGTTAGAAACACATTCTGAACTGGACAGACCAATATCCAAAAAAATCCATCTCCCAGACGGACTGCCGTCTGCCTTTTATGCCCAGACGGAATTCCGTCTGGCATTCTGTGACCAGACGGACGACTGTCTGGCCTAGACGGAAATTCCGTCTGGGTCACTGTGACTAGTCTGATAATAGACGAACGACCGTCTAATCAGACGGTCGTCCGTCTGGTCCACAGTGACCAAAAAACGGCGATTTTTCAATTTTTCTTGAACGAAATTTTTTCAAAAAAAACGAAAAACACGTTTTTTCACCCAAAAAATATCCAAAAAATACATGAAAAAATCCAGCATTAATTATTAAAGAAAAATAATTATCATCATGGATTATTAATTCATGCAAATCTTCATTAGGGAAATTCAAAAGGATCCTCCCACTCGGATCCGAATCAAAATTAAGGGTTTCCAAAAACCCTATCAATTCTCCCATGGGTTTCGTATTAAACCCTTGATCCTCCCATTGGATCCATACAATTAAAATAAACAATGGGGAGGAACAAAAAAAACGTGGGAACCAATGGCTCTGATGCCAATGTTGGTAATACGTACTCCGAAAGTAGTTCAATTCAATTAATTGATGGGGGAAAGATTCCTTACCTGGATTCGCTTTCCCTTACTTGAAGTATTCGCAGCGGAAGTCTAGATCCACGTTCTCGTTCCACCACCAAAGCTTTACCGGGGAGATTCCACAATCACTGGGAAAGGGAATAATATCCACAACCCAAATGCCGTGGATTAATGGAATAAAGATCAAAAACTAGGAAAGGAAAATTTTCCAAACCTGCCATTCTAAGAGAGAGGGAGAGAGAGATGGAGCCGCCGTTTTTCAGAGATAAATCTCGTGCGAATGAATCACACAATTACTCACTAATGCGGTGGTTACCAAAATATATAACCCTATTTTGTAACCGCCCTAATAGTGAGTTTCCAATATTGCCCTTGGGCATTTAATTTATTAATTATATTAATAAATTCCAACATTACCATTATATTATATTTTATATGGCTGCTTGAGGGCAGCAGATCATAAATTAGTTTCAAGTTTTCAACTATAGCCTTCCTGATATGTGACTAGATCTTAGTTCCAAGCATATTAGTTCCAAGCCCGATTTTTGTTTATGCATCATTAGCTCTGTTGTGGTTATGTAATTTACATATCCTACTGTTCTTTGTGACAATTTAAGTGCGACGTTTCTCATTGCCAACCTTATCTTTCATTCACGAACGAAGCACACAGAAATTGACTTTCATTATGTTTGAGAATTTGTTGTTGGGAAGCTGTCTTCTTGTCAAGTTTGTTTCCACCGTCGATCAAGTGGCTGATGTACTCACTAAACCACCCCCACAGTTTCGACTTCCCTTGTTACATGACAAGCTTGCACTCATAGATGATGTGCTT